>NC_143158.1:13134069-13199781 GCF_041381405.1 Jatropha curcas | reverse complement strand
ACTTGCCGCCCAGCCCCCCTGGGCGGCAGCTGCCGCCCTCCCGGAGGCACCTGCCGCCCGGGACCCGAAAATGGCCTATAAATAGGCCATTTTCAGCCATTTTCTGGTGCGCCTTGTCTGTTTTGATAGACGAATCCTTCTCCCTCACACGCTCCTTGCATTTTCTTTACCGCTTTTTGCATTTAATTTAATTTTTATTGCATTTTTATTGTGATATTTGGACATTAAAATTAAACAAATTAAAATTAATTAATATTTCCTAAGCGAGGAGCTTAATCTGGAGTTAAGAAGCGGTCGTCGATTAAATCAGGTATGTAAACAAAACTCTGCCTATTTAATTTTAGCACTTCATGCATATTTCTCTTCTACTCTCAATAATTCTATAATTGCATAAATGCATTCATGTTATCATTTTTGGCAAATAAACTGCTTTAATAAAACATGATTAAGTTTAACGCCCGGTTAATTAATAACCGTGGTAGTTAAGCTTGAATCCGACAATATTGGTTAAAGAGCCTAGTTAATTAATAACTATGGTTCGATTGCCTTTATTTCGAACAATCTCGCCTAAAAGTCCAATTAATCAATAATTGTGGCTAACGGCCTCATTTAATCACGTTTTTTGGCAACAAAATTGCCTACATTTAATCAATCAATTTTGGCAACTAATTGCCTACGGTCTAATCGATTTTTAGCAAACAAATTGCTTATAAATGAGATTAACCATTTTTTTTAGCGACAAATCGCTTAAAATCAATCTTTTGGCAAAATGCCTTAAAATCAACCATTTTCGGTTTAAAACCGTAAAATCAACCATTTTAGCGACAAATCGCGTAAAATCGACATTTTTTGGCAAAATGCCTTAAAATCAACCATTTTCGGTTTAAAACCGTAAAATCAACCATTTTAGCGACAAATCGCGTAAAATCGACATTTTTGGCAAAATGCCTTAAAATGAACCAATTTTCGGCCAAAGGCCTAAAATCAACCATTTTAACGACAAATCGTTTAAATCGAACATTTTGGTAAATTAATTGCCTAAATCACATCATTTTGGCTAAAAGCCTCAAAATCAACCATTTTGGCGACAATCGCCTAAATTACACATTTTAGCAAACGAATTGCTTAAATCAACACTTTTTCGGCTCGAAGCCTTAAAATCAATCAATTTCGGCTCAGAGCCTTAAAATCAACGATTTTGGCGACAAATCATTCGACAAAAATCATTTTCGGCAATAATAAGCCCGAACACCAATTTTGGCAAGAATAAGCCCAAATCAACTCTTTTGGCTAAAAGCCTCAAAATGAATCTTTTGGCAATAAACGCCTAAATCAATCAATCTTTGGCAAAATACCTAAACAAAATGCACAAAGCATACACACACCCATGCATTAAGCATACCATTCAAAGCCCTCTAAAAGAGGCCTATCGAACTACGTTGACTTTGATCTTCCATTCAAACGGAAGTACGTAGGCACGTTCGGGATTTAACCCCGAGCGGCAAGTCGAAATCACTCAAACATTTCATTAATCCATCATTCACCTTGCAAAGCATTCATCCATCGGTTAGTTCATCAGCATGACATAGTCTCGGGATCCATCTCGGGTTCGTAGATTGTGCCTTAATCATTGGGATAATTAATCTAGTAACTAGGTTAATTAAAAATGGAGTCACTTAGGGTTTTTTCCTAGTTTACCCTAAAATAATTAAACAAGGTAGCGACTCACACACTCACGTGCATTTCTTTCTTTTGTCATATGCATCACATGCCTATGTGCTTTTAGGGGAAGGGGTTCACAAGGCCACGATCAAATCTGCTTATGTTCATTCTGCATGACTACGAGCCTTGACAAAAAAATGAAATTTTATTGTTGCTATAAAAGAATGAAGACATATTTGTATTTATAATCTTCTCATTGCTTTCAAAGTATTTGAATTAAATGAATGCGATTTCGATATTTATATAGTTGAGTAATTTCAGATTTGACTTGGCTATTCTATTTTAATTTAATTATTGGTTATTTAGCATGAGTCTTCCACTCAGCGCGTTGATTTTTATCACGTGCAGGTTAGGAGTGGAGGGTGTTTTCAAGACCAGAGGAGGAGCATCAGAGTAGATATCGCATTTTGGGTAGGATATTTTGTAAATGGTGATTTTGGCATGTATATAAACATTGTGTTGTGAAGGTTGGATATAATAAGTTTATAATGTATTAAGAGTTATGATTATTTAAGGAAATAACATCTTATTATATTTTTGGTGTATGATGATTATATATGCATTTAAAAGAATGTGTTTAGAATATTATGCGTATGTTGATGGATATTAGAAGTGCTTGTGGTATGTTGTGTTGAATTGGAGTTTTGGGGGTTTGGAGAAAATTGGAAGTGTGTATATTTTCTTTGTGTGGCAAGTTAATTTTTAGGGGAAACTCTTGCGAAATTTTCGTAGGAAATTCCTTAAACATTATTTTTGTAAAAAAAAAAAAAAAAGGTTAATTACTTGCCTCCTTATGAAAATTTAGCCACTTCTAATTTGTGATCTAGCTTTAATAAGTGGCATAAGACGGTGCTCCGGCACCAATTGTGGCATCCGCCATCTGGTTCTCCGGGATTGGTCGGTGGGTGTTACAAGTACCGAAGGGTAGTGTGGGTAGAATGAGGTGAGAAGAGAGAAATGCGAATGAATGCAAAAATCCTAAAAAGAAAAAGGAAAGCAATTTAAACACATACGGACGATTAAAAATTTTCCATCGGCTTTTCTAACCAATTTTATTTAAAAAGTAGGCTTTTTAGAGTCAACTCCTAATTGCAACCACTAAATTATTAAAAAATAATCGGGGATTAGTGGGTGCAAATTCCCCAGTGAAGTTGCCAAACTGTTTTTGCCCCGTTTTGAAGATCCCTTTGAAACCCCGGAAAAGGATCTCGGAAAACATCTCTTTATTTTTGTTGTTTACTTTGGAAAAAAGGTGATAAAAATCTTTTTTGGATACGCGATGCCGATAAATCGGTCTTACAAATTATTTTTGAGTCGCCACCCATTTTTTCGGCAATGGGACCGTTTCCAATTTTAATTTTATTAAATGACTCCATTTAATCCATTTTTTATTCAAGGCCAAATTATTTAGAAAAACTGGTCAGGCAAACCAAAGAGGTTCTGGGTAAGGGAATTGGGTACGTCGGTCCGTTGGAAACCAACGCCCGGAAAACCGGCCTCTTTTTAACCTACGATTTCTAATTGATTTTATTTTAGAAAAGCCAATTATTTAAGTAAACCCAACCCGAATAGATCGAACCGAGTTCTTATATGGAAAATTAATTAACCGTCCCAAATAAATTCATTCATTGCATTCATTCATAAATTAATCATCACATCCACCATTCATCCACAATATATAGCAAAAATAATTAAAAGACCCACTCTTGCCTTATGGTTAAAGGCGGGCCTGTAACAGACTGATTTTCTTTTAGTGTCGGTAATAGTGATTTACCGGTCTGTGAATAGTACCATCGGTCCGGGACTTGGTATTATTTTAGTCCGGAAAAATTACTATGTATATTTAATATTTTATTTACTATTTTTGGAGCATGTTTGCATGATTTAGGTGGGTAGAAAATATTTAATGAATATTTTTGGAGAGTTTATGTATTAAATGCATAATATTTCTAGTGTGGTATATTTGAGGAATTATTTTAGTGGAGTTAAATTAATTAATTGGTGGAGTTAAATAAGAAGTAGAAGAGATTTATTTGAGGAATATTTAGAGCCATTGGATGAGATTACTTAGGACTTGATCTTAGCCACACATTTGACATGAATTTGGAAGTCAAATTTGACTTTGGCACTTAAAGTAACACCACAACATTTTTTCTTTCTTCTCTTCTCTTCTCCACGCCATTTCCATCTCCTTCCTTCTTCTTTCATTTTCTTCATTTTCTTACCTCCAAATTTACCACCAAACTACCTAATTAAACCATAGATTAGTACTCAATTCTTAAGAATTAAGAAGTAGAAGTTGAGTTTGGTGATTAAAAGCAAAGAGAAGTGAAGTTACCATTGAAGCAAGTAAGTTGTGGTTTTTGAGTTTTGTGAATTGTTAAGTAGAATTCATGGTTTAGACATGTTATTGATGCATTAAATCATGCTCCAACTATTTCTTTTGTCAAGTTTTGCTTTTAATGTTGATTTTTCATGCTTTGAAGAGGTTGGAGAACCATCCTCAAAGGGTAAAGAGAAACCCAAGGAGTAAGGCTTTCCAAGCTTTCATAGGCCACGGTGGTGCTTTCATAGGCCACGAGTATGTGATGGGGGTGGCGCTAATATAGGCCACGATCAAATCTGCTTATGTTCATTCTGCATGAGTACGAGCCTTAACAAAAAAATGAAATTTTATTGTTGCTATAAAAGAATGAAGACATATTTGTATTTATACTCTTCTCATTGCTTTCAAAGTATTTGAATTAAATGAATGCGATTTCGGTATTTATATAGTTGAGTAATTTCAGATTTGACTTGGCTATTCTATTTTAATTTCATTGTTGGTTATTTAGCACCACTGAGTCTTCCACTCAGCGCGTTGATTTTTATCACGCGCAGGTTAGGAGCGGAGGGTGTTTTTCAAGACCAGCGGAGGAGCATCAGAGTAGATATCACATTTTGGGTAGGATCTTTTGGAAATGGTGATTTTTGGCATGTATATAAATATTTTGTTGTGAAGGTTGGATGTAATAAGTTTATAATGTATTAAGAGTTATGATTATTTAAGGAAATAACATCTTATTATATTTTTGGTATATGATGATTATAGATTCTTTGAAAAGAATGTGTTTCGAATATTATGCATATGTTGATGGATATTTAGAAGTGCTTGTGGTATGTTGTGTTGAATTGGAGTTTTGGGGTTTGGAGAAAATTGGAAGTGTGTATATTTTCTTTGTGTGGCAAGTTAATTTTTAGGGGAAACTCTTGCGAAATTTTCATAGGAATTTCCTTAAATATTATATTTGTAAAAAAAAAAAAAAATAAAACAAAATGTTAATTACTTGCCTCCTTATGAAAATTTAACCACTTCTAATTTGTGATCTAGCTTTAATAAGTGACATAGGACGGTGCTCCGGCACCGATTGTGGCATCCGCTGTCTAGTTCTCCGGGATTGGCCGGTGGGTGTTACATTTTGTGGTATCAGAGCATAGGTTTAGACGATTCTAGGATATATGATTTGGTATGCGAGTTTATCCGCTTTGGAGTAATGACATAAGTGATTTAAGTTAAATAGATGCCATATTAGTCTATTTTGGGAATTTCTCTCTGATGCGAATACGCTGGTCTTTGTAGGTATTTAGTGATGTCTCAGCACCTGCCGGATGAGGAGGTGGACAGTTATGCCCCTCCAGAGGGTGCGATGTTAGAGGGTGGTAGGCCAGCCGGTGGTGTTGCTGGTGGCATTTTGGGTTCTAATGCAGAGCGCGCCTCGGCTGTAGGGCAGGCTACTGCGGGTCCTGCGGGGCCTAATCAGGGTGATTTGGTACAGCAGTTGGTAGCTGCATTGAGGCAAGCTACGGGAGCTGTTCCCCAAGCTCCAGTCGCACCAGCCCCTGTTCCAGTTCATACCCCGGTAGAGAGACTGAGGAAGTATCGTGTTGAGGATTTTATGGGTCGGAGAGATGATGATCCTTCTGCAGCAGACTTTTGGCTCCAAGCTACAGAGAGGGTTTTGGACCAGATGCAGTGTACTCCTGCAGATAGATTGATTTGTGCTGTTTCCTTGCTAAAGGAAGAGGCTTACCTATGGTGGGAGTCTATGGTGAAGACAGCGAGAGCCGAGGATGTTACTTGGGATTTCTTTCTCTCTGCTTTTCGAGAGAAATGTGTGGGGGAGTTATACATGGATCAGAGGATAGCAGAGTTCCTTGAGCTTAGGCAGGGACGGATGACTGTCTCTGAGTATGAGCGGGAGTTTCTGCGGTTGAGTAGGTATGCTTCTACGTTGGTCCCTACTGAGGCAGATCGGTGTAAGCGATTTCGAAAGGGGTTACTAGATGAGTATAGGATGCACTTGACATCCCAGCCCCACACTACATTAGCTGCTTTGGTTAAGGCTGCTACAGAGCTTGAGCTTATTCGGAATGAGAGACAGGCCAGAGGTCAGAGGATCCAGCAGAGCAGTCAGTATAAGAGATTTCAGAGTGCTACATCTGGACAGACTTCAGGGATCCAATCTAGTAGCAAGAGATTTAGAGGCGGACCGCAGATGGGGGCCAAACCGGGCCAGACAGTTGGTCGGGGTATAGTTCCGAGACCAGCTCCTCCGGTTTCATCTGTTGCTAGTGGTGGAGGTGCTGGATGGTCAGGTCTACCAATTTGCAGTCAGTGTGGCAGGAGACATATTGGGGTGTGTTGGAGAGCTACGCGAGCTTACTATAGATGTGGATCCACTGAGCATATAATTAGGGATTGTCCTATGACTGTGACTCATCCAGCTCACCAGGTTGGGAGGCCAGCTCCCTACGTTCAGAGAGGCAGAGGTAGAGGCCGTAGTGAGGGATATGGGACTAGGAGTGAGAGACCAGTTTCTGAGACTGTGGAGAGACCAGAGGCTAGAGCACAGGCGAGGGCTTATGCCATCAGGACCAGGGAGCAGCGGGATGCGGCGGACGTCATTGCAGGTACCTTCTCTATCTTTGACACTTTTGTACTTGCTTTGATTGATCCGGGCTCCACGCATTCATACATATGCATACATGTGGGTAGACTGGGTAGTATGCATGCTGAGACATTAGAGCACAGCATTGAGGTTACTAGCCCTTTGGGTCAGAGTGTAGTAGTTGATCGGGTGTATAGAGATTGCCCTATAGTCATTCATGGGTATGTATTTCCAAGTGATTTGATAGAGTTGCCTTTTTGAGAGTACGATGTGATATTGGGTATGGATTGGTTGTCTAGACATGGGGTCATTGTTGATTGTAGACATAAGAGGATTTCGCTTTAGACTCCGTCTGAAGAGGATATTGTAGTTGTGGGGGAGAGGATGGATTACCTCTCTAATGTTATTTCAGCCAGTACCGCTAGGAGAATGATACAGCATGGCTGTGAGGCGTTCTTAGCCTGTGTACTTGCTCCAGAGTCAGAGTCTCCTAGTGTCCATGATATAACCACAGTATGTGATTTTCGGATGTGTTTCCAGAGGAGTTGCCTGGTTTACCTCCTGAGAGAGAGGTTGAGTTTGGTATTGAGGTTATGCCTGGTACTGCACCGATATCCATTGCTCCGTATCGGATGGCGCCTACTGAATTAAAAGAGTTAAAGATACAGATTTAGGAGTTGCTTGATAAGGGTTTTATTCGTCCTAGTGTATCTCCATGGGGTGCTCCAGTATTGTTTGTAAAGAAGAAGGATGGCTCACTTAGATTGTGTATTGATTACAGACAACTTAACAAAGTTACTGTGAAGAATCGATATCCACTACCTCGGATAGATGATTTGTTTGATCAGTTGAGAGGGGCTAGTGTATTCTCGAAGATAGATCTGAGATCAGGTTATCATCAGCTAAGGGTGAAGGTATCAGATGTACCTAAGACTGCTTTCAGGACATGCTACGGTCACTATGAGTTTTTAGTGATGCCATTTGGGTTGACTAATGCCCCAGCAGTGTTTATGGACCTGATGAACCGGATCTTCCATCCTTATTTGGATCAGTTCGTGGTGGTTTTTATTGATGATATTTTGGTGTACTCTCCGACTAGAGAGGATCATGATCATCACCTACGAACAGTTCTGCAGACCTTGAGAGACCGACAGTTGTATGCCAAGCTCAGTAAGTGTGAATTTTGGTTGACTGAGATTGCTTTCTTAGGGCATGTTGTTTCTGCAGAGGGTATTCGAGTGGACCCGAAGAAGATTGAGGCAGTGCTTGATTGGAAGCCACCTACTAATGTCACAGAGATTCGCAGTTTCTTAGGTTTGGATGGATATTACAGGAGGTTTGTCAAGGGCTTTTCTCTTATTGCAGCCCCTTTGACTAGACTTCTCCATAAGGATGTCCATTTTGAGTGGACTGATAGATGCCAGAGTAGCTTTGAGAAGCTTAAGGCGATGCTTACTGAGGCTCCAGTTTTGACACAGCCAGCTCCAGGCAGACCATATGATGTTTATAGTGATGCTTCGCATAATGGTCTGGGTTGTGTGCTTATGCAGGAGGGCAAGGTGATTGCTTATGCTTCCCGACAGCTGAGGCCACATGAGAAAAACTGCCCTACTCATGATTTGGAGTTAGCAGCTATTGTGTTTGCCTTGAAGATTTGGAGACATTACTTGTATGGTGAGAAATGCCACTTGTATACGGATCATAAGAGCCTTAAGTATTTACTTACGCATAGAGAGCTTAACCTGAGGCAGCGCAGATGGTTAGAACTACTTAAGGACTATGAGTTCACTATTGATTACCACCCGGGTAGAGCTAATGTAGTGGCAGATGCACTCAGTAGAAAGGCATTAGTTGCTCTTCGTGCTATGAATGCACGCTTATCTGTGACTAGAGATGGTGCTCTTGTAGCAGAGCTTATGGTGAAACCTAGCCTACTGCAGCAGATTAGAGATGCACAGCAGGGTGATGAGACTATTGCCTTGTGGAAAGGCCTAGTCAGAGAGGGTAAGAAGAAGGGATTTGAGATTAGAGAGGACTGCTTGTACTTTGGGGATCGGATTTGTGTACCTAAAATTTCAGAGTTGAGAAAGAGTATCTTAAAGGAAGCTCATAGTAGTCCCTATGCTATGCATCCTGGCAGTAATAAGATGTATCATGATTTGAAATCACAGTATTGGTGGCCGGCGATGAAGAGGGATATCACAGATTATGTGTCGAGGTGCTTGACGTGCCAGCAAGTGAAAGCAGAGCATCAGTTTCCTTCTGGTTTGTTACACCCTACTTCTATTCCAGAGTGGAAATGGGATAAGGTTACTATGGATTTTGTGACTGGATTGCCTTTAACTCCTAAAAAGAAAGATGCTGTATGGGTAATAGTTGACAGGCTAACTAAGTCGGCACACTTTCTTCCTGTTAGGACTGACTTCACCATGGAGCAGTATGCAGAGCTTTATATAGATGAGATAGTGAGATTACATGGGGTTCCTTCTTCCATCATTTCAGATAGAGATCCGAGATTTACTTCTAGATTTTGGAAGAAGCTACATGAGGCCCTAGGTACTAAGCTGAATTTCAGCACAGCTTTTTATCCTCAGACTGATGGTCAGTCAGAGCGGGTTATTCAGATTTTGGAGGATATGTTAAGAGCTTGTGCTATTGAATTTGAGGGCAGTTGGGGGAAGTACATTCGACTTGTAGAATTTGCCTACAATAATAGTTATCAATCGAGTATTCAGATGGCCCCTTTTGAAGCACTATATGGTAGGAGATGTAGGACTCCACTATGTTGGTCAGAATTGAGTGAGGGCAAGATTATAGGTCCAGATTTGATTCGAGACACAGAGGATAAGGTCAGAATTATCAGAGATAGATTGAAAGCAGCTTCAGATCATCAGAAGTCCTATGCAGACTTGAAGAGGAGGGATATAGAGTATGCAGTGGGTGATAAGGTTTTCCTTAAGGTATCTCCGCGGAAAAAAATATTGAGATTTGGAAGAAAGGGTAAGCTTAGTCCTAGGTTTATTGGCCCATATGAGATCATTGAGCGTGTGGCTCCATTAGCCTATAGACTAGCTTTACCACCAGACCTGGATAGGATACATAATGTTTTCCACGTGTCTATGTTGAGGAGGTATCGGTCCGACCCATCGCATGTGATACCAGTTGAGTTTGTTACCATAGAGCCAGATTTGACCTATGAGGAAGAACCAGTGAGGATACTTGCGAGAGAAATCAAGGAACTAAGGAATAAGAGAATTCCTTTGGTAAAGGTCCTTTGGAGAAACCATAAGACCGAGGAAGCTACATGGGAAAGTGAAGATATTATGAGACAGCAGCATCCTCAGTTATTTACACCAGGTAAATTCGAGAACGAATTTATTTTAAGGGGGGGGGGGAGAACTGTAACAGACTGATTTTCTTTTAGTGTCGGTAATAGTGATTTACCGGTCTGTGAATAGTACCATCGGTCCGGGACTTGGTATTATTTTAGTCCGGAAAAATTACTATGTATATTTAATATTTTATTTACTATTTTTGGAGCATGTTTGCATGATTTAGGTGGGTAGAAAATATTTAATGAATATTTTTGGAGAGTTTATGTATTAAATGCATAATATTTCTAGTGTGGTATATTTGAGGAATTATTTTAGTGGAGTTAAATTAATTAATTGGAGGAGTTAAATAAGAAGTAGAAGAGATTTATTTGAGAAATATTTAGAGCCATTGGATGAGATTACTTAGGACTTGATCTTAGCCACACATTTGACATGAATTTGGAAGTCAAATTTGACTTTGGCACTTAAAGTAACACCACAACATTTTTTCTTTCTTCTCTTCTCTTCTCCACGCCATTTCCATCTCCTTCCTTCTTCTTTCATTTTCTTCATTTTCTTACCTCCAAATTTACAACCAAACTACCTAATTAAACCATAGATTAGTACTTAATTCTTAAGAATTAAGAAGTAGAAGTTGAGTTTGGTGATTAAAAGTAAAGAGAAGTGAAGTTACCATTGAAGCAAGTAAGTTGTGGTTTTTGAGTTTTGTGAATTGTTAAGTAGAATTCATGGTTTAGACATGTTATTGATGCATTAAATCATGCTCCAACTATTTCTTTTGTCAAGTTTTGCTTTTAATGTTGATTTTTCATGCTTTGAAGAGGTTGGAGAACCATCCTCAAAGGGTAAAGAGAAAGCCAAGGAGTAAGGCTTTCCAAGCTTTTTCAAGCTTGTTAATAAGGTTAGTGCAATCATAATTTCACTTGTTTAAGTTGTTTTTACATGGTTAGGGTTTTGAATATATTTTGGGAACTTTGTATGTTTTGTTGAAATTGCTGAATTTTAAGGTGAGATGTGTTCTGCTGTGGGATTGGAACTCATTTTTGACCCCTTTATACTTCCAATTTGTTTCTGACTTCTTCATGAAAGTTGTAGCTCTATTTCTCAGCTTTCCAAAACATATTCGTATGTCTAATTCGAATACTTGTAGCTCAACTTATGATTTAAATACCAAAACTGGTTCTGTTATGATGTCTTACCTGTCTATCCGAAATGATTGTCCATTTTGACCGCCCAAATGGCAAAATAACGTTTTATGTTCTTCATAAAAGTTATAGATTTACTTCTTATCTTTGCAACCCATCCTTGTGTGTCCAAATTGGATATACATAGCTCAACTTATGGCTGAAACACCCAAACTGACTCTGTTGTGTCGGGCCACATGTATTACTAAATTGAGTGCCCATTTTGACCACTATAATGACAAGATTAGGTTCTGAGTTCTTCATAAAAGTTGTTTCCCTGTGTCTTGAGAATTCTCTCTTTCTGTATTGGTTTCATTTGAGTGTTTGGTGAAGTAGGAATTCAAGAAACATTGGACTTGGTTCTGCTGAATCAGGTCTGATCTATTGGTCTGTGTTCTGAGCTTTTGTTTGCTATCTTACTCTTTGATCTGGGCTGTGGTCCCTTCTGAAAATTTGTATAATTTTGTCTTAGCTTTCTAATGAATCTGATTTCATTCAATTTGGAGACCCATAACTCAAATTATGTGTTAAAAACCCTGCAAAGGTCAAGTTTATGAAAATGCTGAAAAGTTCTTGATTTATGTACTTTTATACTATATTAAGTATATATATATATATATATATATATATATATATATATATCTATAGTGTTTTGAGTAAAGATTTTGAAATGAAGAGGTTTTTATTTATAATTATTGCTTTTGTGAAAGAATGATTTTGATTTGGGCTCTACTATGCATGATTGAGACGTGATATGATGAGATGGATTTTTCTTATTGTGAAGCTATGATCATATGCTAGGGTTATCAGCCCTTATAAATAGGCGGACGTGCTTATTTGTGTGATGGGGTGGTGCTTTCATAGGCCACGGTGGTGCTTTCATAGGCCACGATTGTGTGATGGGGGTGGTGCTTTCATAGGCCACGGTGGTGCTTTCATAGGCCACGAGTATGTGATGGGGGTGGTGCTAATATAGGCCACGATCAAATCTGCTTATGTTCATTCTGCATGAGTACGAGCCTTAACAAAAAAATGAAATTTTATTGTTGCTATAAAAGAATGAAGACATATTTGTATTTATACTCTTCTCATTGCTTTCAAAGTATTTGAATTAAATGAATGCGATTTCGGTATTTATATAGTTGAGTAATTTCAGATTTGACTTGGCTATTCTATTTTAATTTCATTGTTGGTTATTTAGCACCACTGAGTCTTTCACTCAGCGCGTTGATTTTTATCACGCGCAGGTTAGGAGCGGAGGGTGTTTTTCAAGACCAGCGGAGGAGCATCAGAGTAGATATCACATTTTGGGTAGGATCTTTTGGAAATGGTGATTTTTGGCATGTATATAAATATTTTGTTGTGAAGGTTGGATGTAATAAGTTTATAATGTATTAAGAGTTATGATTATTTAAGGAAATAACATCTTATTATATTTTTGGTATATGATGATTATAGATTCTTTGAAAAGAATGTGTTTCGAATATTATGCATATGTTGATGGATATTTAGAAGTGCTTGTGGTATGTTGTGTTGAATTGGAGTTTTGGGGTTTGGAGAAAATTGGAAGTGTGTATATTTTCTTTGTGTGGCAAGTTAATTTTTAGGGGAAACTCTTGCGAAATTTTCGTAGGAATTTTTTTAAATATTATATTTGTAAAAAAAAAAAAAACAAAACAAAATGTTAATTACTTGCCTCCTTATGAAAATTTAACCACTTCTAATTTGTGATCTAGCTTTAATAAGTGACATAGGACGGTGCTCCGTTACCGATTGTGTCATCCGCCGTCTAGTTCTCCGGGATTGGCCGGTGGGTGTTACAGGGCCACAAACCGAGTTTAATAATATAATTAATAATAAACAATAAATATTAAATTTTAAAAATCTCGTAATCACAATAAATTAATTGATTTAGTTTGATTAAGACTTAATTTGCCCATTATTGGTCATTTTCCGGATTAGGATTAAAAATCTACTTAATGACATAAAATTAAAATGAGATAAACAAAATATTTTGAAATTTAAAGGCAGTCGCGTCACGCATCTGTTCTATGAAGAACAGTCGCGTGACGGAACTTTACCATTTATTCCGAAATTTAGAACAGTTGCGTCACGCGGGTGTTCTATGAAGAACAGTCGCGTGACGGAACTCTAGTTATTGTCCTGGAGATTGGAATAGTTGCGTCACGCAGCTGTTCTATGAAGAACAGTCGCGTCACGGAACTCCTCGCTACGTGACGGAACTGTTCGTGACTTATTAAAATACTCAGACATATTGATTATTTATTCATAGCGAAATATCAGATACAAGTATGAAATAAAATAGAAACTGAGTACACAAACAGCTGCGTCACGCAGGTGGTCCAGTCCAGATGAAAGACTTTTGGACATGAACAGTCACGTCACGCAGGTAATAGCTGCGTGACGCGGCTGCTCTGGTCCGCAACTACCTTTCAAACTACTCTTTTTACGTGTTCTTTTTGTCAAAAGTGATTAAACACAACTCAGAAAAGTCCAACAGTGGGCAAAATTACGTTTTACCAATCACAGATCAACTAAATACTTAAGAAAATGAGATTTTTAAGAAACAAAAGACTAGAAATGAAAAAGAAAGGTTAGAATAGTTACCTAGCCCTCAGATTTGAGGATTGCATGCACTGAGATTAGTTTAGAGACGTTGTTTCATGATTCCAGAAATGTAATTGTCAAGTTTTTCACAGAACCAAGTGTTTCTCTCTTTCTCTCTTTTCTCTTCTTTATATTTTTATGCTTTTTGATTTCAAAAACTAAGTTATTAGTGGTTTGATCTTCCTCAAGTTTACTCACTTGAGTTCTTGGGGAAGAAAACCCTGGCCGTTTAATGAAAACTTAGATTAAAACCTTACGATTTTTAGAGAAAATCAGAGAAAAGTGCAAAAGTCCCGTTTTTAGTGTAAAATGTTGTATTTATATGGGTAGGGCAATAGAACACAGTCGCGTCACGCAGGTATAAGCTGCTTGACGCAATTATAAGCTGCGTGACGCAACTTACTTTTCGTACAGTTGCCGCGTATCCATACAAACAGTGCAGGCCATTGCATGGGCGCGCGCCAAAGGTGTCAGCCTCGTTAGAGTTGCGTGACGCAACTAAGAGTGCCGTCACGCAGGTAATAGCTGCATGACGCAACCCTAACGTGGGTTAGAGTCCTTTGGGCCGGTTTGATTCAATTTTTTGGTTTAAACACTTCTGGTTGATCGTGATGCCTTATCCCTTATCCTCATATCATCATTGGGTCAGGTGGGGGCATAAAATTACGCGTCAACAGACGCCGCATCTATTGACTAGCTTGGTTGACCATTGGCGAAATCGAAACACCAGGTAGTTAGATGAAGGGGTGATGCAGGACATTGTGACACCCGCATATGTCAACTGGTTCTTTACCCCATGATGATGCTAGGTTCTATGAAGGTTGGCGTCTGATAATAGCCCCTACTAGAATAAAATGTTGTTGCTTTTCCTGTCTTTTTTATGCTTGGGCTATAAGCTCCTTAATGTATTTCCTTTTCTTTCAGTTAATGACTTTGGTGGTGCTGTCTTTATTAGTTCTTGTTTTCTGCACACATGAATCAACAAAAGACAATAAATCTTTTCTTTCGAAATCATTTGTTGCGTTAGTTATTTGGGCCTCCTGCCCTCGGGTTAATAAATGAAAGCTCATAAGAAAGAGATTATTATGCAAAAACAAAAGCTTACACTTGGAGACAACAAAGAATGGGGTGACTATTTTATTACTTACACAAATCAGACAAAAATAACAAATGTAACTTCCTTATGTATGCATGAACCTATATGAGTACTTGTTGACGCGTAATTTTATGCCCCGCCTAACCCGGTGATGATATGAGGACAAGGGATAAAGTTTCACGGTTAACTAGGAATGTTTGAACCAAAAAAACCTAAATCAAACCGTCTAAAGGAGCCTGACCCACGTTAGGGCTGCGTCACGCAGCTACAACCCGCGTGACGCCACTGTTAGCTGCGTCACGCAGCTCTAACGGGTCTGACACCCCTAGCGCGCGCCCGTGCAACGGCCTGCACTGTTTGTATGGATACGCGGCAACTGTACGAAAAGTAAGTCACGTCACGCAGGCTTACGGCTGCGTCACGTAGCTTCTACCCGCGTCACGCGACTGCTCTGTCGCCCTAGCCATATAAATACTACATTACACAACAAAAACGGGACTTTTTGACATTTTTTAAGATTTTTGCTCTCGTTTTTCTCTAAGACATAATTTTCTGAGTTTAGGTATCAAAAAACGACTAAAGCTCTTTCTCAAGAACTCATCTGAGTAAATTTGGGATAGATCAAGTCATAGATATCTAGATTTAAAATCAAAGAAAAATAACAAAAAAAAGAGAAGACAAAAAAAAAGAGGAAAAGAGAGGAAAATCATTTTGTTTTCATAGAAGAACCTGGTGATTACATTCCTGTGACTGTGAAACATTACTTCCAGATCAATACCAACGTATGCAATCCTCAAATCTGAGGGTTAGGTAACAATCTTAACCTTTCTCTTTCATTTCTAGTATTTTACCTCTTAAAATCCCATTTTCACACTATTTGACTGGACTGTTATTGATAAAACACAAGTTTGCCTATTGTTGAACCCTTCTGGGTTGGTTCTAATCGCTTAAAATAAAAGAATACATAAAAAAGGGTAGGTTTGAAAGGTAGTTGTGGACCAGAGCAGCCGCGTCACGCAGCTATCACCTGCGTGACGCGACTGTTCGTGTCCAAAAATCCCTTATCTTGGATTAGACTACCTGCGTGAAGCAGCTATTCAAGTACACAGTTTTTATTTCTTTTTATACTTTGTTTAGTGTTTCACTGTAAATAAATAATCGAAGTGTCTGCGTGTTTTGAATAAACTATGAGGAGTTCTGTCACGCGGCTAGAAGTTCCGTCACGCAACTGTTCTTCATAGAACAGCTGCGTGACGCGACTGTTCTAATCTACAAGGCTGTAATTAGAGTTCCGTCACGCAACTGTTCTTCGTAGAACAGCTGCGTGGCGCAACTGTTACAAGCTCCAGAATAAGAGACGAGAGTTGCGTCACGCGACTGTTCTTTGTAGGACAGCTGCGTGACGCAACTGTTTCCCAGCTTCAATTTACTTTTGGTATTTTATTTAAATTCCATGTCAATTAAGTAGGTTTTAACCCTAATCCAGGAGGTAATCAATTATGGGCAAACTAAGTTTTAATCAAACAAAGTCAATCAATTATTGATGATTATGAGTTTTTGAGGGATTTATTTTTTTTGTTATTTACTATTAATTATATTTTTAGACTCGGTTTGTGGCCCGCCTTTAACCATAAGGCAAGAGCGGGTCTTTTATTTTATTTGATATGTATTATGGATGGATGGTGGATGATATACTTTATTTGTGATGAATGCAATGGATGGATCTAATTGGGACGGTTAATTAATTTTCCACATAGGAACTCGGTTCGATTTATTCGGGTTGGGTTCAAATAATTGGCTTTTTCTAAAATAAAATCAAATTAGAAATCGTAGGTTAAAAGAGGCCGGTTTTTCCGGGCGTCGGCTTCCAACGGGCCGACGTACCCAATTCCCTTACCTAGAATCGTACTTGGTACGCCTGACCAGTTTTATCTCAAGTAAAAGGCCTTAAATAATATGGGTTAAAATGGAGTCACTTTTATAAAATAAAATTGGAAACGGTCCCATTGCCGAAATAATGGGTGGCGACTCAAAATATTTTATAAGACCGATTTATCGGCATCGAACATCCAAAAAAGATTTTTATCACCTTTTTCAAAAAAATAATAATATATAAAAAGATGTTTTCGGAATCCTTCCGGGGTTTGGGATTTCGGCGAAAACAGAAACTTATTTCCTCAATGGTTCTCCTCTCCATAAGGAATTTTGAGGAGACTCTTCCTTTTCCTTGTTTTGAGAAATGATCCTTGTTTATAAGGACACTTGTACTTGTGCCATGCCTGGCGCTTGATTTTCAAGGTGTTTGTTGTAATCCAATTTGTGGAAATGACTGCTTCTTTTAACTTGCTTTTTCAAAATGTGAGCAGCCGCTTGGTCTTTGTCCTTATGGCTGAAATGATTTATCATCTACCCTTGATGGGCTTGAATTTAACGGAGAGCTTGCAGTTGACCCGTTTTTGACAACTTGATTTCCTGTAGCTTTGTCCTTGATTTCTTTCTTTTGTGCAGTAGTTCCTTTTGACCCATTTTTTTTTCTTTTGCTTAGAAACAGCCTCTCCATAAAGAATTTCGAGGCAACTTGATTCTGAGATGACTTGAGTAGTGTATGGATAGCATTGCGACTTCGTGCAGACACAACCCAATTCCAAACATAACTTCTTTATTCTGTCGCTTTTAAGCTCAAAATTCAAACACATCTCTGTCGGAGCATCTTCCATTCCTGGATTTTCGGAGAAACCATTCTGGCCTTAACCCCTTCAATCGGCTTTGCCTCGATACTGTTTGAAGTCTTGCGTACCCTTTGCTGGATCCTTTCCATGATTACCCTTCAAAACTTCCCCTTTTCTTGGGATGCCCCCAGCTTTGATTGATGCAGAGCAAATGAATGCATTTTTCTTTGCCAATTTTTATTGTCTTTTTTATCATCATTTTTTTATTATTTTTTTTGATTTTTTTTTGTGCTTTCACAAGAAAGGATAGGGAAAGAGTATAAACACGATTGGAACGTAAACTGATCCCTTTTTATTAATAAGACAAAATTTGTGTACAAAAGACACTTAGATTTACAAATTTGAATTGAATGAAAACTTGAATGGAAATGAAAATGAAAATGAAAAGAAAAAAAACTAGACCCTAAAAGATAGACTCTAGGTGGACTGTGATGGACTAGGATTGGATTGACTGTAGTGACTTTGTTCTTCTCGATGCTTAAATCGATCAAACAGGTTGTTGTTGGTCTTGAACAATTCCTTTGTTCTTTTGGAGGTTTGATCTCAACATTCTCAGACACAAATTTCATTCACTTCTAAGAAAAGTTTGAAAGGATCGAACGATTCTTGTTCAACAATTTTTTTTTGCATTAATCCCATGGTTAGGCAAGGGATTGGTTGATGTTCAGCTTGATCTTGGGGATGATGGACCCATTGTCAACCAGGTCTTGTAGACGGTTTTTCAAAGTCCAGCATGATTCGATCTTATGCCCATGTCCTTGATGGTACTCACAGTATTCATTGGCTTTGAAATTCCGGGGCAGGGGGTTTGGTAATGGCCTTGCTTCTAAGGGCTTCAGTAAATTCGCTTTCACTGCTTCTCGGAACACCAAAAGGATTGGTATGCCGAGATCAGTATATTGCCTCCTCGGCTGATTGTTTCCCAAATTCCCAACACGTAAAGGATTCGTGGGGATTATACTGGCTATTTCATTTGTCTCACCGGACCCAGCATGATTCTACTTCTTGTATGAGTCTTCTTTGAGTCAACCCAATTGGATTAAGTCTTCCACCTTAGTTGCAGTTGCAATGAGCGATTGAAATGTAGGCAAGTACTGTGTTCGAAGCTGTGACTGGTAGACAGGCAGTAAATTCTTGATTATTATGTCAACTTGTTCCTGTTCAGAGGGTCGGTTGATGATTTGAGCAGCTTTGGCTCTCCACCTCGAAAGGAACGAGGAGAAGGGCTCATTGTTCTTTTGTTTAGTAGTTTCCAGCTCCCTCCGGGTAACATCCACTTCGATATTATAATGGTATTGCGTTTTGAAAGCATTGCATATGTCCTCCCAATTCTTCATTTTGGAATGATCCAAGCTTACAAACCATCTTAATGCAGCACCAGTCAAAGATTGCTGAAACAACTGAGCAAGGAGCTCGCTGTTTAGGCCAAACGGGTTGAGGGCACCCACATACATTTTCAGGTGCGTTTTGGGACAAGTGGTTCCGTGAAACTTATCCATGTTAGGCATCTTGAATTTTGTAGGTAATCTTGCTTCGGGGAACAAGGACAAGGAGTCCATGTCCACCATTTCCTTGTGTGTCTTGAGGGCAATAATAGACTTTTCCAACAATTCCAGCTTCTCTCTCATTTTCTGAGTTTCCAGACAGTTCTAGAGGGCTTGTCATCCAGGGCAGGGTTTGAGGACGTCGGTGCAGCACCGGGTCCCTGATTGGAGGCAGCAGGATCATTTCCCCCAGCTGAAGCCCCATTTCCATTACCACTACCTAGTTCAGCTATTAAGGCAGTTCTTTGGGCAGTTAATGCCTCATTCATTCTAGTCTCTATTCTCGCTTCGAGTTGTTCCATGAGATTTTGGATGTCAGACAGTGATGCCATTGGTGCAGTCGGGGTTGTTGGACTTGTGGGTGAGAGCTCAGTTGGTGTTTTGGGTACAGGTGGTCTTTGGAGGGGTACCTGTGAAAGGACATAGTCAAAACGATTAGACTATCCTATATAAGGTATTTTCATAGGGTATGTGAGATAGTGTGAGGTAGGGTAGTGTATGGGTAAGGTATTTGGACTTGACCCTTGTGATGTGGGGTGGTATGACCAAACAATGTATGGTAGTGTTGGTATAGGGAAGAATGACTTGACCCTGTGAGATGGGACGGTTTGACCCTGTGTGGTAGGGTAATGCTGGTATGCTAGGACACCTAGGATAGGACCCAATGGGATGCGATATGTAAGGTAGAGTGCTTAGGGTTGGACACCTCGACTTTTTGAAAGGCCCTAAGTTCTCAAAGAAAATTTTTTTGGGCCTAAGGACCAAAATGTAATTTTCCAGTCTCAGGGACCAAAATGTAATTTTTCAGGTCTCAGGGACCAAAATGTGATTTTCCAGCTTTGAAATGAAATGTTTTTTTTAAGATTCTCTTTTTTATCATTTTCTGAACCCTTTTTTTTTTTTGTGAAGTATGGGATGAATGCGTGAATGCGCACAACATCACAACATAATTCATTTTAACGGAATGATTCAGCATCATGGGGTGCATACAGCCCTAAAGGATAGGTTCTATAGGCTATGACACAAATAGAGGATTGGCTTATTAAGGGACCCTTGAACCTTGAGCATGGATATACCTAACCACATGCGAAACAAGGAGTTTCGCATGGGTCCGACAGTACGCATACTCATGGGCCACCCCCAAAAGGATTAGGGATGGTTTGCGGTAACAGGGAGGACGCTTTGGCTGTCCGTCGACATAATCAAGGAGACTTGCCAATCAGCGCTACTTGCTATCCAGACTCAGAAGTTTGAACAGAAGAGAAGAAATTCATTTGAAATTCATTTTTTATGCGATGGAGAAAAGATTCTCAATCATGCAAATAAATAAACAAATTTAAATGATTTAAAGTAAAGTTCAATTAGGTCCAAATTCTCCTCATTAAGCATTCTTAAAGAAAGAATACTTAATTTTTTTGTTGGGGTACCCTACAAAACAAAGCATAGAAAAATAATACCCTAAAGAAGGGCCGGTTAGTTTACACAACAATCGTAGTCCACTTTATGCAAAATGATTGCATAATTCCCCAGCAGAGTCGCCAAACTGTGAACCCCTACCCCGAATGCATAGGCATATGATGCATATGACAAAGGGCAGAAATGCACGTGAGTGTGTGAGAGTCGCCACCTTGTTTAATTATTTTAGGGTAAACTAGGAAAAAACCCTAAGTTAACTCCGATTTTAATTAACCTAATTATTAGATTAATTATCCCAATGTCTAAGGCATGGTGTGCAAACCTAAGGTGGATCCCGAAACCATGTCATGTTGATGAATTAACCAAAGAATGCATGCTTTGCAGGGTGATTGAGTAATTTAGACCAAATGAAATGTTTATGTGATTTTGACTTGCCGCTCGGGGTTAATTCCCTAACGTGCCTACGTACTTCCGTTTGAATGGAAGATCAAAGTCGACGTAGTTCAATAGACCTTTTTAAAAGGGCTTTGAATGGGTATGCTTAATGCATGAGTGTGTGTATGCTTTGTGCATTTTGTTTAGGCATTTTTCCAAAGATTGATTGATTTTTAGGCATTTGTTGCCAAAAGTGTAGGCAATTTATTGCCAAAAATTGATGTTTGGGCTTTTTATTGCCAAAAATTAATGTTTGGGCTTTTTATTGCCAAAAGGTGTTGTTTTAAGGCTTTTAGCCAAAAGATTGATTTAGGCAATTTGTTGCCGAAAATTGATTGATTGGGCGTTTGTCGCCAAAATGCTTGATTTTAAGACTTTTAGCCAAAAGATTGATTAATTTGAAGGCTTTTAGCCAAAATGAGTTGATTTAGGCAATTTGTTTGCCAAAAGATGATTATTGGGCGATTGTCGCCAAAATTGATTGATTTAAGGCTTTTAGCCAAAAGATTGATTAATTTAAGGCATTTTGCCAAAGTTTTGATTTAAGCGATTTGTCGCTAAAAGTGGTTAATCTTACTTATAGGCAATTTGTTTGCCGAAAGTGATCAACTGAATTACAATGTAGGCAATTGATTGCCAAGAAAAACGTGTTTAATGAAAGCTATTTAGCCACAATTATTGACTAATTGGACTTAAGCCGGATTGTTCGAAATAAAGGCGATTATACCATAGCTATTAATTAATTAGGCTTTAGCCAATATTGTCGGAGTTTGGCATGAATACCACAATTATTAATTAACCGGGCATCTTAGCCTGAACTTAATTAATTGAGGCAATTTATTTGCCAAATTGATGACGTGAATGCATTTATGCAGTTGCAGAATTTAGGAGTAGAAGAGAAATATGCATGAAGTGCTAAAATTAAATAGACAGGGTTTAGTTATTACTTGTGTTAATCGGCGACCGCTTCTTAGTTCCAGCTTCAAAACTCCAAATTAAGCTCCTCGTTTGGGGAATATTAATTTAGAATTTATTTAATTTAAGTGACCAAGTATCACAACAACAAAATAATAAAAGCCTATGCTAAATGTAGAAAAGCAGTAAAGAATCGCAAGGATCGTAGGGGAGAAGGAGCGTCCGTCAACACAGACTGAGTGAGTAAAAACTGAGGCATCGGGGCCAATATATATGCAAAAATCTACCCAGCGGCAGGTGCCGCCGGTGGTCGGTACCAGGTGCCGCCGGGGGTCGGCGGCAGGTGCCGCCCTACACAGCGGCAGATGCCGCCCTAGCCGGCGGCAGGTGCCGCCCTACCCGGCGGCAGCTCCGCCCTGGCCTGCCGCAGGTGCCGCCGGGGTCGGCAGTAGTGCCGCCCTGGCCGCTGGCTACCGCCGCCGTGAAGGGCTACCGCAGCCGCTGTCGCCGCGGCCGGCGGACTTGCTTGTTTTTCATTCCGGAGGCTTTTTCGGGAGTTCCGGACCTCCAAAAAATATTTCGGGACCAGTTCTGCGATCCTCGTAATTTTCTGGACGTTTCAAGTACCATATTGGCATACTTCCGGTAAATTTCCAAAATGGCCTTCGATCCGGCCGGACTGTTTGCAGTCCGGGAAAACTGGCTCTTTGAGCCTCAAAATTTGGGTATTCACAGAGTCACGCAGCTGTTCTATGGAAGAACAATCATGTGACGGAACTGATAGTTGCGTGACGCAGCTGTTTGTGACTTTTATCAAAACTTTCAAATTCATCCGTCATTTATTTAAAATAAAATATTAAATAAAAGATATAAACGAAATAAAAATTATGAGCACGAACAGTTCCGTCACGCAGCTAGTCGGGATAGTGTCAACCTCTTTTGGACATGAACAGTTCCGTCATGCAGCTTATAGCTGCGTGACGCAATTGCTCTGGTTCGTAACTACCTTTCAAACTACCCTTTTTACGTTTTCTTTTTATCAAAATTTTTTTTAATATTACTCAGAAACACTCAATAATAGGCAGAATGCTATTTAATCAATATCAAACTATCCAAATATCAAAAAAATAGATACTTAACAAATTAATGACTAAGAAAATACCAAGAAGAGTTTGGATGATTACCTAACCCTCAGATTTGAGGATTGCACACAATTTGAACGTCTTAGGAGTAAAGTTTCAAGATCCCAGAAGTCCTTTTTACCAAGTTTTAACAAAAAAATCTCTTTTTCTCTTCTTTTCTCTCTTTTTCTCTTTTTGTATGATTTTTTTATTTTCAACCTAGTTAATCTTTAAGGCTCCTTTTTCCTCAAGATAACTCAAAGGAGTTCTTATAGAAAAGCTAGCCGCAGTTGTTTTCTATGTTCTCTCAAAAAATTCCTCCCAAGTTTTCTCAAAAAGTCCTTTTTAAAAGATAAAAACGTAGTATTTATATGGGTAGGGCAACAGAAAATAGCTGCGTCACGCAACTAACAGTTGCGTGACGTAGCTCACTTTTTGGACCATTGCCACGTATCCAAACAGAAAGCAAAACTCGTTATGTGGGTTTTTCAAGGTGACGTCATCCTGGTTAGAGTTGCGTGACGCAACTATTAGTGCCGTCACGCACCTTATAGCTGCGTGCGCAACCCTCATGCAGGTCAAACTTCCTTGAATTGGTTTAAATTGATTCTTGGTTTAAAGACTTCTGGTTACCCATGATTCTTTATTCCGCATCCTCGTATCCTCATCGGGTTAGGTGGGGGCATAAAAACACGCGTCAACAGTTTGCCCCCCACTTTATCATTAATTGTATAAACGATTAATGTTAAAGTGGTCCATTGATGCGCCTTCAATCTGGTAATCATCCTCAAAGCTCGGTCTGATTGGCTTTGAAAGATGTTGAGTTGAGTTGACTTGATCATCTGGCCACCTCCTCAGATCGGTTTGATCGGCTTTCGTCGGCTCCAGTCGGATCAGTAATGACATCCCAAAATTTGGTTTGATTGGATATGAAGATACCTTCGAGGCTCGGTTTGATTGGCTCGAAGGGTTTTAATTGCCCTGGTCAACTTCGTAATTCACCATCATTAATCAGGAAGAAAGTACAAACAGCTTCGTAATACACCATCACTGTTTGATCATTGAAGTTGTCCTGATCAGCTTCGCAATCACTAATCAGTAAGAGGATTGACTCGATCAGCTTCGAAATACACCATCACTAATCGAGAAAATGATCCAAACAGCTTCGTAATACACCATCACTGTTTGGCGGGACCTATCGGCTTCGAAAAACCATCACCGGTTGGCCTGAAAAGTTGTTTAAGAGAAAAAAAGAGCAATATCTGTGTACAAACAGATCTTGCCTTTGTTAAAAAAAATGTTGGGACGTCACACGCCCCCATGCATTAATCATAAATTTTAAACTTTTGCATCAGGGCAAAAGATTATATTTTTGCCCCCAGTCCGGAATTCCAACCTAGGACCAAAAATACCAACTCTTTAGGCAGACCTTTAATGTCAAAATTTGGTTTAAAAGTTTTGCAAAAATTTTGCAAAAATTTTAGGCCCGAGAAAATTTTAAGCCTGAATTTTTAGGTATACCCTTCCTGATGCAGTGTTTAGAAGAAAACTTACTTGAGGATAATTTGGGCTATTTGATGCTTCTGCCCCCTGTGCAGTGAGTAGACAAAATTGCTAAAGTGTATGAATCGCACACTGACGTCAAATTGCTTGAACGGGTCACTACGGGCTTTAAACGGGCCTCTTGGGCCCTGTGGGCTTGAAAGATGTTGATGGGCCCCCTCTTTTTTGGGCTTGAGGAGGTGGCAATGGGCTTGGGCCCATTGCTTATTATAAGTAAGCTTCTTTGAACATGTATGCCATGAAGAATCGCCAACCTAGAATTGGAGATTTTCAATTGCTGTCAGTTGTTCGTGACATGCAAATGTATCATTGCACTGTCTTCATGATGATCATGGGGGAAACGATGTGCTGGATCAGGGATATTGCCCTTCATGTCACCAACTTTAATGTTTACCATCGTGGTTGTCTGATGTTGTTGCAAGTCTGGGCTTTAGACAAGCTAAGCCTGATTCCTCTGATCCCAGCTCGTTTGATTCCAACCTATGGCCTTGCCCATTTTCGGTCTCGGTCCTGAGGACACTTTGATTTTGGGGATAACCCAGTGATTCGGTGGACTTGTCCTTGGTGGAGGATCAGACTGGTCACTGCTGGAAGCATGAATCTCAATTACGTGTTGTACGCCAGTCTAGACCGTTCCATGGCCTATTTCCTAGACAGGATCAGCCGTCAGTACGATATGATACAGCGCGTTCCCAAAATCCATAACTTTGAGAGTGGTCTCTGTGAATACTCAAATTTTGAGGCTCAAAAGAGCCAGTTTTCCCAGACTGCAAACAGTCCGGCCGGACCAAAGACCATTTTGGAAGTTCACCAGAAGTGTGCCAATATGGTACTTGAAATGTCCAAAAAATTACGAGGATCACGGAACTGGTCTTGGAATATTTTTTGGAAGTCCGGAACTCCCGGAAAAGCCTCCGGAGCGAAAAAAAGACACGCCGGCCCAACCTGGGCGGACATGCCCGCCCAGAGTGGGCGGACATGCCCGCCCAGGCCGGGCGGACATGCCCGCCCAGAGCGGGCGGACATGACCGCCCAGGCCGGGCGGACATGCCCGCCCAGAGTGGGCGGACATGACCGCCCAGGCAGGGCGGACATGCCCGCCCTCGAGGGCGGGCAGACGCGCCCAGGGGCACGTTTTTTTCTATAAAAAGAGGCCCTGGGGGCTCCATTGAGACACACAGTCTGTGTTGACGGACCTCTCTTCTCCCTTTGCGCTCTTTGCGATTCTTTTATCGCTTTCTGCATTTTTATTTTATTTTAGTTAGCTTTCATTTGCTTTCTTGCTCTATTAAGTGGTCATTAAATTTCCAATTTAATTAATATTTCCCTTAACGAGGAGCTTAACCTGGAGTTAAGAAGTGGCCGTCGACTAAATCAGGTACACAAACTAAACTTTGTCTATCTAACTTTAGCATTACATGCATGCTTCTCTTCTACTCCTCCTAATTCTATAACTGCATAAATGCATTCATATCATCCACTAGGCAAACAAATTGCCTCAATTAAATAAAATTAAGCTTAGATGCCCGGTTAATTAATAATCGTGGTATTAAAAGCTTAAATCCGACAATATTGGCTATAGAAGCCTAGTTAATCAATAACTATGGTGAAATTGCCTTTATTTCGAACAGTTCTTGGCCTAAGTCCAGTTAATCAATGATTGTGACTAAAAGGTCCTACTTAAACACGTTTTTTTTATGGCAATAAATTGCCTATATTTCAATTTAATTGATCACTTTAAAGCCCATAAATTGCTTATAAGTGAAAAGTTAATCTTGCATAGCGACAAATCGCATAAATCAAAGAAATTTGGCTAGAAGCCTTTAATTAATCGCTTTAGACAAACAAATTGTCTATAAGTGAAAATTAACTATTTTTATAGCGACAAATCGCTTAAATTAAATTCTTTTGGCTAAAAGCCTTAAATCAACCTTTGGCAACAATTGCCTAAATCCATTCATTTTGGCTAAAAGCCTTAATTCAACTTTTGGCAACAATTGCCTAAATCAATTCATTTTGGCTAAAAGCCTTCAAACCATTGCTTTTGACAAATAAATTGTCTTAAAGTAATCAATTTTGGCGACAATCGCCCAATCATCAACTTTTGGCAATGAATTGCCTAAGTCTACTTCTTTTTGGCACAAATGCCTTAATCATTTTGGCGACAAATCGCCTAACCAATTTTTGGCAATAAATTGCCTAAATCACTCTTTTTGGCTAAAAGCCATTAAAATCAACATTTTAGGCATCAAATGCCTAAAACATCAAATCAATCAATTTTTTGGCAAAAGCCTAAACAAAATGCACGAAGCATACACACACTCATGCATAAAGCATCCCAATTCAAAGCCCTCTAAAAGAGGCGCATCGAACTACGTTGACTTTGATCTCCCATTCAAACGGAAGTACGTAGGCACGTTCGGGATTTAACCCCGAGCGGCAAGTCGCAATCATTCAAACTCACTTAAACATTCCATTGGTCCAATCATCTTGCAAAGCATTCATTTTTTGGTTAGTTTCATCAGCATGACATAGTCTCGGGATCCACCTCAGGTTCGAAGACCATGCCTTAGACATTGGGTAATTAATCTAGTAACTAGGTTAATTAAAATTGGAGTCACTTAGGGTTTTTTCCTAGTTTACCCTAAAATAATTAAACAAGGTGGCGACTCACACATCACGTGCATTTCTTCTCATTCATCATATGCATTACATGCCTATGTGTTTTTGGGGGAGGGGTTCACAGTTTGGCGACTTCACTGGGGATTTATGTAATCATTTTGCATAAAGTGGACTACAATTGCTGTGTAAACTAACATGTCCTTCTTTAGGGCATTATTTTACAATGCTTTATTTTGCAGGGTACCTTAGCACAAATCAAGTATTCTTTCTTTAAGAATACGAGATGAGGAATTTAAACTCAAATTGTACAAAATGTTTAAGACATTTTAATTTATTTATTTATTTGCACGATTGAGAGAATCTTTTTCTCCATTACATAAAAAATGAATTTCAAATGAATTTCTTCTCTCTCTGTTCAAACTTCTGAGTCTGGATAGCAAGTAGCGCTGATCGGCAGGTCTCTTTGATTATGTCGACGGACAGCCAAAGCGTCCTCCCTGTTGCCGCAAACCATCCCTAATCCTTTTGGGGGTGGCCCATGGGCATGCGTACTGTTGGACCCACGCGAAACTCTTTGTTTCACATGTGGTTAGGTATATCCGTGCTCAAGGCTCAAGGGTCCCTTAATAAGCCAATCCTCTATTTGTGTCATAGCCTATAGAACCTATCCTTTAGGACAGTATGCACCCAATGATGCTGGATCATTTCATTAAAATGAATTATGTTGTGATGTCGTGCGCATTCACGCATTCATCCCATACTTCACAAAAAAAAACATTCCTTTTCAAAGCTGGAAAATCACATTTTGGTCCCTAAGACCTGGAAAATTACATTTTGGCCCCTAAGGCCCAAAAATTCCTAATTTGGCCACTGAGGCCCAAAAATTCCCAATTTGGCCATAGAGGCCCAAAAATTTCCAATTTTGGCCCCTAAGGCCCAAAAAATTCTAGATTTGGCCACAGAGGCCAAAAAATGCCCAATTTGGCCTTAAAGGCCCAAAAATTCTCAATTTGGCCCCAAAGGCCCAAAAATTCTCAATTTGGCCCCAAAGGCCCAAAAATTCTCAAGTTGGCCCCTAAGGCCGAAAAATTCTCAATTTGGCCACAGAGGCCTAAAAATTCTCAATTTGGCCCCGAAGGCCCACAAATTTCCAATTTGGCCATAGAGGCCCAAAAATTCCCAATTTGGCCCCTAAGGCCCAAAAATTCTCAATTTGGCCCCAAAGGCCCAAAAATCTCCAATTTGGCCATAGAGGCCCACAAATTTCCAATTTGGCCATAGAGGCCCAAAAATCTCCAATTTGGCCCCGAAGGCCCACAAATTTCCAATTTGGCCATAGAGGCCCAAAAATTCCCAATTTGGCCACAGAGGCCCAAAAATTCCCAATTTGGCCACAGAGGCCCAAAAATTCACACTTTGGCCCCAAAGGCCCAAAAGTTCACATTTTGGCCCCTAAGGCCCAAAAAATTTTTTTTGAGAACTTAGGGTCTTTCGAAAAGTCGAGGTGTCCAGCCCTAAACACTCTACCTTACATATCACATCCCATGGAGTTCTATCCTAGGTGTCCTAGCATACCAATATCACCCCACATCACAAGGGTCATGTCCAAATACCTCGCCCATACACTACCCTACCTCACACTATCTCACATACCCTATGAAAATACCTTATAGTCTAATCATTTTGACTATGCCCTTGCACAGGTACCCCTCCAAAGACCACCTGTACCCGAAACACCAACTGAGCTCTCACCCACAAGTCCAACAACCCCAACTGCACCAATGGCATCACTGTCTGACATCCAAAACCTCATTGAACAATTGGAAGCCAGAATGGAGGCTAGAATGAATGAGGCATTGGCTGCCCAGAGGACTGCCCTAATAGCCGAACTTGGTGGTGGTAATGGAAATGGGGCTTCCGCCGGGGGAAGTGGACCTTCTACCTCCAATCTGGGACCTGCTGCAGAACCAATAAACCCTACCCTTAACCTGGATGGCATGCCCTCTGGAACTGCTTCTGAGCTGGAAGATCAGAAAATGAGGGAGAAACTAGAACTCCTGGAAAGGTCTATCACTGCCCTCAGGACACACAAAGAAGTCGTGGACATGGACTCCTTGTCCTTGTTCCCCGAAGCAAGACTGCCGACAAAGTTCAAGATGCCCAACATGGACAAGTTTGATGGAACCACTTGTCCTAAAACGCACCTGAAAATGTATGTAGGTGCCCTCAACCCGTTTGGCCTGAACAGCGAGCTCCTTGCTCAGTTGTTTCAGCAATCTTTGACTGGTGCTGCATTAAGATGGTTTGTAAGCTTGGATCGTTCCAAAATGAAGAATTGGGAGGACATATGCAATGCTTTCAACACGCAGTACCATTATAATATCGAAGTGGATGTCACTCGGAGAGAGCTGGAAACCACTAGACAAAAGAACAATGAGCCCTTCTCCTCGTTCCTTTCGAAGTGGAGGGCCAAAGCTGCTCAAATGATCAACCGACCCTCTGAACAGGAACAAGTTGACATAATAATCAAGAATTTACTGCCTGTCTACCAGTCACAGCTTCAAACACAGTACTTGCCTACGTTCCAATCGCTCATTGCGACTGCAACTAAGGTGGAAGACTTAATCCAGTTGGGTCAACTCAAAGAATACTCATACAAGAAGCAGAATCATGCTGGGTCCAGTGAGACAAATGAAATAGCCAGTATAATCCCCACGAATCCTTTACGTGTTGGGAATTTGGGAAGCAATCAGCCAAGGAGGCAATATACTGATCTCGGCATGCCAATCCTTTTGGTGTTCCGAGAAGCAGTGAAAGCAAATTTACTGAAGCCCTTAGAAGCAAGGCCATTACCGAACCCCCTGCCCCGGAATTTCAAAGCCAATGAATACTGTGAGTACCATCAAGGACATGGGCATAAGACCGAATCATGTTGGACTTTGAAAAACCGTCTACAAGACTTGGTTGACAATGGGTCCATCATCCCCAAGAGCAAGCTGAATATCAACCAATCCCTTGCCTAACCATGGGATTAATGAAAAAAAATTGCTGAACAAGAATCGATCGATCCTTTCGAACTTTTCTTAGAAATGAATGAAGTTTGTGTCTGAGAAGGTTGCGATCAAACCTCCAAAAGAACAAAGGAATTGTTCAAGACCAACAACAACATGTCTGATCGATTTAAGCATCGAGAAGAACAAAGTCACTTCAGTCAATCCAATCCTAGTCCATCACAGTTTACCTGGAGTCTATCTTTTAGGGTCTAGTCTTTTCTTTTCATTTTCATTTCCATTCAAGTTTTCATTTGTAAATCTAAGTGTCTTTTGTACACAAATGTTGTTTTATCAATAAAAAGGGAGCAGTTTACGTTCCAAACCATGTTTATACTCTTTCCTTTCCTGTGAAAGCAAAAAAAATCGAAAAAATAATAAAAAATGATGATAAAAAAAAGAGATAATAAAAATTGGCAAAGAAAAATGCATTCATCCTTTCATTTGCTCTGCATCAATCAAAGCTGGGGGCATCCTAAGAAGCACCGTCAAAAGGGAAGTTTTGAAGGGTAATCGTGGAAAGGATCCAGCAAAGGGTACGCAAGACTTCAAACAGTACCGAGGCAAAGCCGATTGAAGGGGTTAGGGCCAGAATGGTTTCTCCGAAAACCCAGGAATGGAAGATGCTTCGACAGAGAGGTGTCTGAATTTTGAGCTTAAAAGCGATAGAACAGAGAAGTTATGAATTGGGTTGGGTCTGCACGAAGTCGCAATGCTATCCATACACTACTCAAGTCATCTCAGAATCAAGTTGCCTCGAAATTCTTTATGGAGAGGCTGTTTCTAAGCAAGCAAAAGGAAAAACGGGACAAAAGGAACCCCTAGTCAAAAGGAAGCAAACAAGCAAAAGAAAAAAAATGGGTCAAAGGAACTTCTGCGTAAAAGAAAGAAATCAAGGACAAAGCTACAGGAAATCAAGTTGTCAAAAACGGGTCAACTGCAAGCTCTCCGTTAAATTCAAGCCCATCAAGGGTAGATGACAAATCATTTCAGCCATAAGGACAAAGACCAAGCGGCTGCTCACATTTTGAAAAAGCAAGTTAAAAGAAGCAGTCATTTCCACAAATTGGATGACAACAAACACCTTGAAAATCAAGCGCCAAGCATGGCACAAGTACAAATGTCCTTATAAACAAGGATCACTTCTCAAGGAAGAGTCTCCTCAAAATTCCTTATGGAGAGGAGAACCATTGAGGAATAAGTTTCAAATTCAGAGGAAGATAAAGTTCAAGAAAAGGAATCAAATTAACCTCAAGAATTCAAACATGGCGAAACCACAAACTCAAAGCATAAAAGCTTCTTCAACACTCAAGCCACTCAAGTTACCACCACAATGTGGGTATTCAAAACTCTTTGTGATGAATACAAGTCATATTTCAGTCAACCAGTGGTAAAACCACTACAACAACAAAAGTCAGATTCGCCTAAAGCTCGAGTCAATAAGTTGATTCAACATCATCAAAGTCGGGAAGGAATCCCGCGAAGAAATCAAGGCAGCAATGAATTCTGCAAAGACATCCAACCGGGAAGGAATCCCGCAAAGACATCAAGCCGGGAAGGAATCCTGCGAAGAAATCAAAACAGAAATGAATTCTGCATCAAACCGGGAAGGAATCCCGCAAAGACATCCAGCCGGGAAGGAATCCCGCAAAAACATCAAGCCAGGAAGAAATCCCGCGAAGAAATCAAGTCGGGAGGGAATCCCGAAGAAATCAAATCGGAAATGAATTCCATAACCAGCATTAATTCGGAATTGAATTTTGCCCCAATAGCAAGTCGGAAATAAATTTCGCACCAAGACGGAAAGGAATTCCGCGCTAACATCAAGTCGGAAATAAATTCCGCACCAGCCGAGCACGAAGTTCGCATCCCGGAAGGAACTACGAAAGACCTGATTCTCCCCATCCCCCGAAGAGTTCTTGGAGATACGTAGGCAGCCACAAAGGCGCGGTCACAAACATAAGTTTGCATCATAAATAAGCATTTTCTCTTTGCCAATATAAAAAAAATATATAATAAAAAAAGAGAGCAAAACCCGCTAAGTCGAAAACCCGAAAAGGGCGGCTTAGGCAAAAATGGGTAGCCCGCTAGGCTGAAAACCCGAAAGGGCGGTCTAGGCAAAAATTAGGGCAAAGAGCCTGCTAGAGTCAAAAACCTGAAAGGGCGGCTACTAGGCAAAAGTTAAGGTAAAAAAAAAAAAAAAAAAAAAAAGGTGCTTTCATAGTTCTCCTTGGGAATATATAAATCATTTTTTTCAAGAATCACTGAGTTCCTTGCAAGAAAAATGTGAGTCTCTAAATCGAGTCTCCAATGAATCTCTAAAATCAAGTCTCCATCACCAGTGGTCATTCCACAACGAGCCAAAAAAAAAAAAAAATCGAGTCATTCTCAAAAGTTCGTTTTGAAAGCGTCACTCTTTGAGTTATTCCTCGAAAAAAAAAAGAGAGAGAGGAAATGTCAAAACAACCCTAAAAAAAAAAATGTCAAATATAATCGTTGAGAGGTAATTCTTCAATACCTCGTCTCCACTCGGACCATCGTTTCTTCGATCCTTTCAGACGAGCGATGTCATCCACATTGTCCGTTTCCTCGAGTCATATAAGTGGCTTTGTTCTCTTTGATTCCTTAATCGATTTGGACAAGTACAACAACACCAATGTTTTGAAATGTTCCATGGTCAACACCATTCTGGGGGCAAGGAGTGATAAGAACCTTCACCATTCTCCCATCACAGAAGTAATCACGGAATTTTAGTCTTTCATTAAGAAGAAATTCCATTTCAGATAATAAGGGCATCAATTCCCTCAAGCAGGGGGCAAAATCCTCCAAGTCGAATTCAGGGGCAAGTGTTATAAAAAAAAACATACACAACCCAGGGTGAGACCCAACCATCGTCAATCTCTTTTACAGAAACCCAGGGTAGAACCCGGTTAATGGTTAACCTTTTACACAAGACCTAGGGTGAAACCCTAACCAATAACCAAGCCATTTGATCATTTCGACTTAGGGTGGACCCTTGGTTCTCAAAGAAAAAAAAAACAAAAAAAAAAACAAAATTTCTTTTCAAAGCCCTCATTAAGAGGCAAAACATCTTTTCAAGCCCACATTAAGAGGCAAAACATCTTTTCAAGCCCTCATTAAGAGACATAAATCTTTTCAAGCCCTCATTAAGAGGCATAAATCTTTTCAAGCCCTCTAAGAGGCATAAATCTTTTCAAGCCCTCTAAGAGGCATAAATCTTTTCAAGCCCTCATTAAGAGGCAAAATCTCTTTTCAAGCCCTCATTAAGAGGCATAAATCTTTTCAAGTCCTCTAAGAGGCATAAATCTTTTCAAGCCCTCATTAAGAGGCAAAATCTCTTTTCAAGCCCTCACTAAGAGGCAAAATTTCTTTTTAAGTCCTCAAAGAGGCAAAAACATCTTTAAGTTGCAAACATAAATCCATGCATTTGATCATTTCATTTCAAAAAAAAAAAAAAAAAAAAAAAAAAAAAAAAAAAAACCAACGGCGGGGTTTCCTCCTCTGCCCATCCTCAAAATTTCCTCCTTCAGACAGCCACTGGCTCTCATAAATCATTTTTATGACAGCCAGTGGGGGGCAACTGTGAATACTCAAATTTTGAGGCTCAAAAGAGCCAGTTTTCCCAGACTGCAAACAGTCCGGCCGGACCAAAGACCATTTTGGAAGTTCACCAGAAGTGTGCCAATATGGTACTTGAAATGTCCAAAAAATTACGAGGATCACGGAACTGGTCTTGGAATATTTTTTGGAAGTCCGGAACTCCCGGAAAAGCCTCCGGAGCGAAAAAAAGACACGCCGGCCCAACCTGGGCGGACATGCCCGCCCAGAGCGGGCGGACATGCCCGCCCAGGCCGGGCGGACATGCCCGCCCAGAGCGGGCGGACATGACCGCCCAGGCCGGGCGGACATGCCCGCCCAGATCGGGCGGACATGACCGCCCAGTCCGGGCGGACATGCCCGCCCAGAGCGGGCGGACATGACCGCCCAGGCCGGGCGGACATGCCCGCCCAGAGCGGGCGGACATGACCGCCCAGGCCGGGCGGACATGCCCGCCCAGAGTGGGCGGACATGACCGCCCAGGCAGGGCGGACATGCCCGCCCTCGAGGGCGGGCAGACGCGCCCAGGGGCACGTTTTTTTCTATAAAAAGAGGCCCTGGGGGCTCCATTGAGACACACAGTCTGTGTTGACGGACCTCTCTTCTCCCTTTGCGCTCTTTGCGATTCTTTTATCGCTTTCTGCATTTTTATTTTATTTTAGTTAGCTTTCATTTGCTTTCTTGCTCTATTAAGTGGTCATTAAATTTCCAATTTAATTAATATTTCCCTTAACGAGGAGCTTAACCTGGAGTTAAGAAGTGGCCGTCGACTAAATCAGGTACACAAACTAAACTTTGTCTATCTAACTTTAGCATTACATGCATGCTTCTCTTCTACTCCTCCTAATTCTATAACTGCATAAATGCATTCATATCATCCACTAGGCAAACAAATTGCCTCAATTAAATAAAATTAAGCTTAGATGCCCGGTTAATTAATAATCGTGGTATTAAAAGCTTAAATCCGACAATATTGGCTATAGAAGCCTAGTTAATCAATAACTATGGTGAAATTGCCTTTATTTCGAACAGTTCTTGGCCTAAGTCCAGTTAATCAATGATTGTGACTAAAAGGTCCTACTTAAACACGTTTTTTTTATGGCAATAAATTGCCTATATTTCAATTTAATTGATCACTTTAAAGCCCATAAATTGCTTATAAGTGAAAAGTTAATCTTGCATAGCGACAAATCGCATAAATCAAAGAAATTTGGCTAGAAGCCTTTAATTAATCGCTTTAGACAAACAAATTGTCTATAAGTGAAAATTAACTATTTTTATAGCGACAAATCGCTTAAATTAAATTCTTTTGGCTAAAAGCCTTAAATCAACCTTTGGCAACAATTGCCTAAATCCATTCATTTTGGCTAAAAGCCTTAATTCAACTTTTGGCAACAATTGCCTAAATCAATTCATTTTGGCTAAAAGCCTTCAAACCATTGCTTTTGACAAATAAATTGTCTTAAAGTAATCAATTTTGGCGACAATCGCCCAATCATCAACTTTTGGCAATGAATTGCCTAAGTCTACTTCTTTTTGGCACAAATGCCTTAATCATTTTGGCGACAAATCGCCTAACCAATTTTTGGCAATAAATTGCCTAAATCACTCTTTTTGGCTAAAAGCCATTAAAATCAACATTTTAGGCATCAAATGCCTAAAACATCAAATCAATCAATTTTTTGGCAAAAGCCTAAACAAAATGCACGAAGCATACACACACTCATGCATAAAGCATCCCAATTCAAAGCCCTCTAAAAGAGGCGCATCGAACTACGTTGACTTTGATCTTCCATTCAAACGGAAGTACGTAGGCACGTTCGGGATTTAACCCCGAGCGGCAAGTCGCAATCATTCAAACTCACTTAAACATTCCATTGGTCCAATCATCTTGCAAAGCATTCATTTTTTGGTTAGTTTCATCAGCATGACATAGTCTCGGGATCCACCTCAGGTTCGAAGACCATGCCTTAGACATTGGGTAATTAATCTAGTAACTAGGTTAATTAAAATTGGAGTCACTTAGGGTTTTTTCCTAGTTTACCCTAAAATAATTAAACAAGGTGGCGACTCACACATCACGTGCATTTCTTCTCATTCATCATATGCATTACATGCCTATGTGTTTTTGGGGGAGGGGTTCACAGTCTCATGACGCAGAGTCTATTGATCAATTTGGCTGACCGTTGGCGAAACCGAGACACTTGGTACTTGGGTCAAGGAGTGATGCAGGACATTATGACACCTGAGTACGTCAACTGGTTTTACACCCAATGATGATACTAGGTTCTGAAAAAAAATGGCGTCTGATGACAACCCCTACTAGAATAAATGGTGTTGTTGTTTCGTCTTTGTAATGTCCTGTATTCCAGGGCCGTGGGCTCCCTATTAATGTATCCCTTTTTTTTTTTCAATTAATGACTCCGGTGGTTCTGTCTTTATTAGTTCCTGCTTTCTGCACATATGGAGAACAAAAGACAACAAATCTTTTCCTTCAAAATTATTTGTTGTGTTAGTTATTTGGGCCTCCTGCCCCTGGGTCAATAAATAAAAGCTCATAAAAATGAATTATTTGATTTAGAGACAGAAGTTTACATTTGGAAATAAAAAGATGGGGTGACTATTTTTATTACCTGCATAGATCAAACAAAAATAGCATATGTAACTTCTTTATGTATGCATGAACCTACTGAGTACTAAGGTTTTATCCATGGGTTTTTTATTGATCTTTCCAAGGAAATCACTGAGAAAATGGTATTCATTCTCCTGATAGATGTTTTAAAAGAATTCATCACTTAGGCAGGACCAACAACCAGAACATTTTCAAAATAGATGGGTCAATCTTGATCATATAAGCAGAGAGGAAGGTCTTGCATCCTTTAGTCATATCCCCGAAACAAAAGGAAGAAAAATTTTGAAATTCAGACCCTTTATTAATCTTACTTCTTTCAACATTATACAGAAGTAAAGAAAACTTATTTTAATACAATGGTCATTCATTCTAACTACTCATTTACCTATTCTCCTTCTAATCAAGTTGATGACATTGAGCAACCAATCACAAATCTGTCATGAACGCATGGCATAGATTTCGCATTTAAACTAAGAACCACGAGTTAATCCCGAAAGTTTTATTTTTATCATTATTTATTTTTTATTATGCTCTAACTTTTGCCTAGGCCGCCCTTTCGGGTTTTCAACCTAGCGAGCTCATTTCTTGCCTAAGCTGCCCTTTTGGGTTTTCGACCTAGCTTCCCCCCCCTTTTTTTTTTCTTTTAATTGAAATCATCATTTTAGACATAGAATCTTTTCATTTGGTCCTGATTGACAATCCGGTTGACAGGCTTCCCTTCCATGGTAATTAATTCAGCGGCACCTTTAGCTAGTAGCTTTTGAATTCTGAATGGTCCATGCCAGTTGGGTTTGAATTTCCCACCAGGATGATTCTGGGCGTCATGATCCAACAATCTGATCAATACCAAATCTCCATTCTTTAAAGCCCTTGGATGTACCCGTTTGTTGTAGAAACGAGCAATCCTTCTCTTTCTCATCTGATCCTGGAACCGAGCGTTCAATCTTCTTCCATCCAAAAGCACTAGATCTTCGTACCTTTTCTTGACCCATTCTTCCTCGGTCAGACCAGCTTCCACAAGAACCCTGAGAGACTTCTTTTCGAGCTCTATAGGTAACACTGCCTCCATCCTATATACCAGTTCAAAGGGAGAAGCTCCATTTACTGACTTGAATGTAGTGCGATGTCCCTAGAGCGCGAAATGAAGTTTCTCAGCCCAGCTTCTATACTTTTCGCACATCTTGGACAGGATTCTTTTAATCTCCTTATTCGCGGCTTCTACTGCACCATTAGCCTGAGGGCGATAAGGAGAAGAATGGTGATGCTCAACCTTATATCTATATAGCAACTGACCAACATCTGATTGAAAATGAGAACCATTGTCTGTAACTATGTGATGGGGAATACCATAGCGACAGAAAATGTTCTGTTCAATCAATCTAGCCACATGCTTAGCAGTCAACGTTTTGTAGGATTGAGCCTCGATCCATCTAGAAAAGTAATCTACTGCAACCAATATATACTGATGACCATTTGATGCTGTTGGCGTGATCTTGCTGATAATATCTATACCCCATGCAGAAAAAGGCCAAGAAGGAGCTGTCGGATGGAGTTCAACAGCAGGCAAATGACTTTTATTATCATGGTACTGGCAGGCTTTACAATGACGTATATAATTAACACAGTCACCTTCCATCTGCATCCAAAAATAACCCTGCCTCATGATTTTTCTGGCTAAGCTCATGCCGCTCAAATGAATACCGCAGACTCCCTCATGAATTTCTTCATTATTTCTTCTCCCTCCTTCTTACTTACGCTCTTAACAACATTCCGTCCCAAGCCCTCCTATAAAGTTCACCATCAACCAGGACATAATTTAGAGCCATTTTTCGTAGGACCGAACGATCTTCCTTTGTTGCATTATCAGAAAAGGTTCCGTCTTTCATGTACCGCAGGGTATCCGTAAACCAGGGTTCTTCCTCCGACTCCACCCGATTCACAAAATGTTCTTCATAGCACGGGATATTTGCCGTAGTAATGATAAATGGCTTCTTTAGGAATTTACTTAAGTCCTGCCAAGCTGATGCTAAGTTTGCCAAGGCATCCGGAATTCTGTTATAGATTCTTCCTATGTGAATGAAGGTGATCTTATCAAAGAGTATTGCCTTCTTCAACAAGTACTCAACATAGGGCTTCAACCTTTCTTCTTCCACTTTCCATCTCTCGTTAGCATGTTCGATAACCAACAACGAATCTCCTATCACCTCAACTTCCTTAGCACCGGATGCAAGAAGAGCTTCCATTCCCATGATGCATGCTTCATATTCAGCCATATTGTTGGTGACCGGAAACAATAATCTTTTGCACATTGTGGTGACCTCGCCATTAGGTGCTTCTATCACAATACCAGCTCCGGCTCCATTTCTGTTGGTTGATCCATCAAAGTACAATTTCCAAGCCCCTATTTCAACACACAACAAGTGTTCATCTGGAAACTCCAATTCCCATGATTCGTCATCTACAACGGGATTCTCTGCCAGGAACTCTGCCACAGCTCTTCCTTTGACTGTTTCAACACAAATCTTAGCCAACTATGCTCTTTTGTTGGGAAGGCCCTGGCTCCATCCTCTAGGTCCAGTTCCATCCACCTTGCACAGAAAAGTAAAAATTCCATGGGGTACGGATGTGGTGACAGTTAACGCGCAAGAGGATCTGAATGTGGCAGCAGTGGAAGGCTTAGAAGCGGCAGTGCCGTTATCGGGTTTTTAGGTGGCAGTGATTGATGCGCCTACCAATGAGAGCAAGAGTGCGGTGAATAGAATGAGTCCTTTTTCAAGGAAGATGATGAAGAAGATGCAGTGGCAGTATGGCAAAGGTTTAGGCCGAGAGCTGCAAGGAAGGTTTGAGCCTCTTTCATCGGCACTTGGACAGCAAGACAGACGCAGACTGGGATATTCTGAGAATAGAAAGAAGGAAAGATATGAGATCCGGTCTCCAGTTAGAGGGCCAAATTTGAATCATATCTTCTTTGTCCCACAAGCCGTGGGAGAATTTCAGAGTAGGGGGAAGACCTACCCCGGCTTGGAGATATTCATGACAGATTATGAGGAGAAACTGATCAAGTCTCCTGAACCTTCTTTGGAACAGCTGGTTGAAGGAACTGAGTTTATGGTGGGTATGACATAAGCAAGCACTGAATCTGAGTGGTTGAAGAAGATATCCGAGTTTGAAGACTTTTTGGGGATTGGGGATGAAGCTTCTAAGATGGTGCAAGAGCAGAAGGCCAAGGCACGGATCCTCCAGTCGGTACTAGCTGCTGAAGATGCCGAAGAGGCAGAGAGGAAGGTATTGAAGATGAAGCTTGAAGAGGAGAAAACGGAAGCTACCTCGGAAGAAGAAGAGGACACAGATGCGGATGAAGTGGTTCAGGCAATAAAGAACACTTGTAATGAATGTATTGAGCAGGCAATTAATCCTGTATTTTGCTTTTCTGATGTTTGCTTTGAGAACAATATGGATGGTTTTCCTCTCTTATTTCAATCAATGGAAGTGAACTTTGACTATTTGTTTTCTTATTTTCCTGATTGTCACGTTCATGGCATTCATTATACCACGCGCATATTTCACATAAATGCATTGCATCATTTTTCCATTTAACTTAAGCACCACTGAAGATCCTAAAATAATCGAAATTGGATCATACTTTAAACCTGAGCTTAAACAGGATCTTCAAGAATGCATTAGAAGAAATTCAGAGGTATTTGCCTGGAGCTACGCTGACATGCCAGGAATCGACAGATCAATAGCGGAACACTTGATTCCTATTGATCCAAGTGCTAAGCCAGTGAAGCAGAAAAGTAGAAGGGTCAGACCAGAGTGGCAGGATAAGATCAAAGCTGAAGTCCAGAAGCAGTTGGATGCAGGATTCTTAGAAGTAGTTCACTATCCGGAATGGTTGGCGAATATAGTCCCGGTGCTGAAGAAAGATGGGAGGATAAGGGTCTGTGTTGACTACAGGGACCTGAACAAAGCCTCGCCTAAGGATGACTTTCCACTTCCGCACATAGATGTTTTGATCGACAGTGCTGCCGGAATGGGATGTTATTCTATCATGGACGGATTCTCCGGATACAACCAAATACTGATGGCCCTAGTGGACAAGCATAAGACTGCCTTCACCACGGATTTCAGAACCTTTTGCTATAGAGTAATGCCATTTGGACTGAAGAACACCGGGGCAACATACCAGAGAATGGTTACGACATTATTTCATGATATGATCCATAAAGGACAAGAAGTATATGTAGATGACATGGTGATCATGATAAGAACATAGGAAGAACACGCAGAGATGCTGGAGAAGTTCTTTGCACGGGTCAAGCAGTATAACTTAAGACTCAATCCCAAGAAGTGCGTATTTGGAGTAACGAAGGGGAAGTTATTAGGTTTTGTTGTAGGACCTAATGGGATTGAGGTTGACCCAGACAAAATAAAAGCCATTCAGGATATGGAACCGCCAAGGACAGAACATCAGGTGAAAAGCTTCTTGGGGAAAATTCAGTACATCAGCAGGTTTATTTCAAGGTTATCCATCACTTGTGCTCCAATTTTCAAGCTACTGAAGAAGAATCAGCCAATTAAGTGGAATGAGGATTGCCAGAAAGCCTTTGACCACATAAAGAAATACCTGATGAATCCACCGGTGCTCAGTTCACTTAGACCAGGAGAACCTCTGATCTTGTATCTATCTATAGAAGATGCAGGAGTTGGGGCAATGTTGGTACACTCGGATGCTACTGGAGTAGAAAAGGCAATTTACTACATTAGCAAGAAGCTACTGCCTATCGAAGAGAAGTATAACATGGTGGAAAAACATGTATGGCAGTAGTGTGGTCGATAAAGAAGTTGAGGCCTTACATTGATTCCTTCAGGGTCACTTTTGTTTCCAAAATTGATCCTCTGAAGTATTTGCAGAGAACGCCTACTCTAGAGGGATGGTTGTCTAAGTGGTTGATTCATATGTCTAGTGTGGATGCAGCGTTCGTAACGAAGAAAACGGTCAAAGGTCGGGCTGTGGCAGAGTTCCTAGCTGAAAACCCAATTACAAGTGACGAACCATGGGAATTGGAGTTTCCAGACGAACACTTGCTGTGTGTCGAAACAAGGGCTTGGAAATTGTACTTTGATGGATCAGCTAACAGAAATGGAGCCGAAGCTGGTATTGTAATAGAAGCACCTAATGGCGAGGTCACCACAATGTGCAAGAGATTGTTGTTCCCGGTCACTAACAATATGGCTAAATATGAAGCGTGCTTCATGGGAATGGAAGCTCTCCTTGCATCTGGCGCTAAGGAGGTCGAGGTAATAGGAGATTCGTTATTGGTTATTAAACATGCTAACGAGAGATGGAAAGTAGAAGAAGAAAGACTGAAGCCCTATGTCGAGTACTTGTTGAAGAAGGCAGCACTATTCAACAAGATCACTTTCACTCACATAGGAAGAACCTATAACAGAATTCCGGATGCCTTGGCAAACTTAGCATCGGCTTGGCAGGATTTGAGTAAAGTTCCGAAGAAGCCATTTATCATTACCGCAGCCAATATCCTGTGCTATCAAGAACATTTTGTGAACCAGGTGGAGTTGGAGGAAGAACCATGGTTTACGGATATACTATAGTATATGAAAGACGATACTTTTTCTGATGATGCAACGAAAGAAGACCATACAGTTCTCAGAAAAATGGCTTTGAACTATGTCCTAGCAGATGGTGAACTCTATAGAAGAGCTTGGGATGGGATGTTGCTGAGATGCGTGAGTAAGAAAGAGGAAGAAGATATAATGAGAAAAGTCCATGAAGGAGTTTGCGGTACTCATCTAAGCGGCATGAGCCTAGCAAGAAAAATCATGAGGAAAGGATATTTCTGGATGCAGATGGAAGGTGACTGTGTTCAGTATGTACGCCATTGCAAAGCTTGCCAATATCATGACAATAAAAGCCACTTACCTGCTGCTGAACTCCATCCAACAACTCCTTCTTGGCCTTTTTTTGCATGGGGCATAGACGTTATCGGCAAAATCTCGCTAGTAGCATCCAACGGCCATCAGTATATATTGGTTGCAGTTGACTACTTCTCTAGATGGATTGAGGCTCAATCTTACAAAACCTGAATCGCCAAGCATGTGGCTAGATTCATTGAACAGAACATTTTCTGTCGCTATGGTGTTCCCCATCACATAGTTACAGATAATGGCTCTCATTTTCAAGCAAAATATTGGTCAATTGCTTTATAGATATAAGGTTGAGCATCACCATTCTTCTCCTTATCGCCCTCAGGCTAATGGGCGGAGAAACTTCCTTTCGCGCTCTGGGGGCATCTCACTACCTTCAAATCGGTGAATGGAGCCTCTTCCTTCGAACTTGTATATGGAATGGAGGCAGTCTTACCAATAGAGCTCAAAAAGAAGTCTCTCAGGATTTTGGTAGAAACTGGTCTGACCGAAGAAGAATGGGTCAAGAAGAGGTATGAAGATTTGGCACTCTTAGATGGAAGAAGACTGAATGCTCGATTCCAGGATTAGATGAGAAAAAGAAGGATTGCTCATTTCTACAACAAACGGGTACATCCAAGGGCTTTAAAGAACGGAGACTTGGTATTGATCAGATTATTGGATCATGAAGCCCAGAATCATCCTGGTGGGAAATTTAAACCCAACTGGCATGGACCGCTCAGAGTTCAGAAGCTATTAGCTAAAGGCGCGGCTGAATTAGTCACCATGGAAGGGAAGCCTGTCAACCGAATTGTCAACCAGGACCAAATGAAAAGATTCTATGCCTGAAATGATGATTTCGATTAAAAAAAAAATAAGCTAAGTTGAAAACCCGAAAGGGTGGCTTAGGCAAGAATTAAGCTCGCTAGCTTGAAAACCCGAAAGGACGGCCTAGGCAAAAGTTAGAGCATAAAAAAAGAAAAATAATAATAAAATAAAATTTTCAGGATCAACGCGTGGTGCTTAATTTAAATGTGAAATCTATGCCATGCGTTCGTGACAGATTTGTGATTGGTTGCTCAACACCATCGACTTGACTCGAAGGAGAATAGGAAATCGAGTAGTTAGAGCAAATGGCCATTGTATTAAAATAAAATTTTCTCTTTACTTCTGTATAATGTTGAAAAGAAGTAAGATTAATAAAGGATTTGTGTTTCAAAATTTTTCTTTTTGTTCCGGGGTTATGGTCAAAAAATACAAGATCTTCCTCTCTGCTTATTTGATTAAAGATCGATTCAGCTGGTTTAAAAATGTTCTGGCTATTGGTCCTGCCTAAACAATGAATTCTTTTAAGACATTGATCAGAGGGACAAGCACCATTTCCTCAGTGATTTCCCCAGAAAGATCAATATAAAACCATGAATAAACCTTAGTACTGTTTTCGCCGAAATCCCGAACCCCGGAAGGATTCCGAAAACATCTTTTTATATATTATTATTGTTTTGAAAAAGGTGATAAAAATCTTTTTTGGATGTTCGATGCCGATAAATCGGTCTTATAAAATATTTTGAGTCGCCACCCATTATTTCGGCAATGGGACCGTTTCCAATTTTATTTTATAAAAGTGACTCCATTTTAACCCATATTATTTAAGGCCTTTTACTTGAGATAAAACTGGTCAGGCGTACCAAGTACGATTCTAGGTAAGGGAATTGGGTACGTCGGCCCGTTGGAAGCCGACGCCGGGAAAAACCGGCCTCTTTTAACCTACGATTTCTAATTTGATTTTATTTTAGAAAAAGCCAATTATTTGAACCCAACCCGAATAAATCGAACCGAGTTCCTATGTGGAAAATTAATTAACCGTCCCAATTAGATCCATCCATTGCATTCATCACAAATAAAGTATATCATCCACCATCCATCCATAATACATATCAAATAAAATAAAAGACCCGCTCTTGCCTTATGGTTAAAGGCGGGCCACAAACCGAGTCTAAAAATATAATTAATAGTAAATAAAAAAAAATAAATCCCTCAAAAACTCATAATCATCAATAATTGATTGACTTTGTTTGATTAAAACTTAGTTTGCCCATAATTGATTACCTCCTGGATTAGGGTTAAAACCTACTTAATTGACATGGAATTTAAATAAAATACCAAAAGTAAATTGAAGCTGGGAAACAGTCGCGTCACGCAGCTGTCCTACAAAGAACAGTCGCGTGACGCAACTCTCGTCTCTTATTCTGGAGCTTGTAACAGTTGCGCCACGCAGCTGTTCTACGAAGAACAGTCGCATGACGGAACTCTAATTACAGCCTTGTAGATTAGAACAGTCGCGTCACGCAGTTGTTCTATGAAGAACAGTTGCGTGACGGAACTTCTAGCCGCGTGACGGAACTCCTCATAGTTTATTCAAAACATGCAGACACTTCGATTATTTATTTACAGTGAAACACTAAACAAGTATAAAAAGAAATAAAAACTGTGTACTTAAATAGCTGCGTCACGCAGGTAGTCTAATCCAAGATAAGGGATTTTTGGACACGAACAGTCGCATCACGCAAGTGATAGCTGCGTGACGCAGCTGCTCTGGTCCACAACTACCTTTCAAACCTACCCTTTTTTATGTATTCTTTTATTTTAAGCGATTAGAACCAACCCAGAAGGGTTCAACAATAGGCAAACTTGTGTTTTATCAATAACAGTCCAGTCAAATAGTGTGAAAATGGGATTTTAAGAGGTAAAATACTAGAAATGAAAGAGAAAGGTTAAGATTGTTACCTAACCCTCAGATTTGAGGATTGCATACGTTGGTATTGATCTGGAAGTAATGTTTCACAGTCACAGGAATGTAATCACCAGGTTCTTCTACGAAAACAAAACGATTTTCCTCTCTTTTCCTCTTTTTTTTTGTCTTCTCTTTTTTTGTTATTTTTCTTTGATTTTAAATCTAGATATCTATAACTTGATCTATCCCAAATTTACTCAGACGAGTTCTTGAGAAAGAGCTTTAGTCGTTTTTTGATACCTAAACTCAGAAAATTATGTCTTAGAGAAAAACGAGAGCAAAAATCTTAAAAAAATGTCAAAAAGTCCCGTTTTTGCTATGTAATGTAGTATTTATATGGCTAGGGCGACAGAGCAGTCGCGTGACGCGGGTAGAAGCTGCGTGACGCAGCCGTAAGCCTGCGTGATGCGACTTACTTTTCGTACTATTGCCGCGTATCCATACAAATAGTGCAGGCCGTTGCACGGGCGCGCGCCAGGGGTGTCAGACCCGTTAGAGCTGCATGACGCAGCTAACAGTGGCGTCACGCGGGTTGTAGCTGCGTGACGCAGCCCTAACGTGGGTCAGGCTCCTTTAGACTGTTTGATTCAGGTTTTTTTGGTTCAAACATTCCTGGTTAACCGTGAAACTTTATCCCTTGTCCTCATATCATCTCCGAGTTAGGCGGGGCATAAAATTACGCGTCAACAGTTTGCCCCCCACTTTTATCATTAATTGTATAAACAATTAATGTTAAAGTGGCCCATTGACGCGCCTTCTATCTGCAATTCTCTCGAAACTCGGTTTGATCGGCTCGGAAAAATGCTGAATCAATCATCCGGTCACCTCCTAAGCTCAGTTCGGTCGGCTTTGTCGGTTTCCATTGATTTGTGAACGACTTCAAAACTCGATTTGATTGGCTTTGAAGACACCTCCGAGGCTCGGTTTGATCGGCCTGAAGGATTTTAATCTGGCCACCTACTTAGCTCGGTTTGATCGGCTTTGTCGGCTCCAGTCGGTTTCCATTGATCTGTGAACGACTTCAAAACTCGGTTTGATTGGCTTTGAAGACACCTCCGAGGCTCGATTTGATCGGCCTGAAGGATTTTAATCTGGCCACCTACTTAGCTCAGTTTGATCGGCTTTGTCGGCTCCAGTCCGTTTCCATTGATCTGTGAACGACTTCAAAACTCGGTTTGATTGGCTTTGAAGACACCTCTGAGGCTCGGTTTGATCGGCCTGAAGGATTTTAATCTGGCCACCTACTTAGCTCGGTTTCATCGGCTTTGTCGGCTCCAGTCGGTTTCCATTGATCTGTGAACGACTTCAAAACTCGGTTTGATTGGCTTTGAAGACACCTCCGAGGCTCGGTTTGATCGGCCTGAAGGATTTTAATCTGGCCACCTACTTAGCTCGGTTTGATCGGCTTTGTCGGCTCCAGTCGATTTTGAAAAGGTATCTTCGATGCCCAGTTTGATCGGCCCGAAAGACACTAATTTCACCCTGTCAACTTCGCAACTCAACATCATTGACTGGGGAAGAAGTCTCGAACAGCTTCGCAATACATCATCGCTGGTCGGAAATTGAAATTGTTCTGATTAGCTTTGCAATGCACCATCACTAATTAGAAGGACCTATTGGCTTCGAAAAACCATCACCGATTGGCCTGAAAAGTTGTTCACCAGCAGAAAAAGAGCAATGTCCATGTACGCACAGACCTTGTCTTCCGTTAGAAAAATATTGGAACATCACACGTTCCCATGCATTTCTTATGAAAACTTTGCAAAAATTTTATCAGAGGATTTGTTGTCTGTATTTTCGAGTATACTTTTTGTGATAAAGTGGTTTAAAAGAAAACTTACCTGGGGTAATCGGGCCGTTTGATATTCCTGCCCCCTGCGTGGTGATTAGACAAAAATCACTGAAGTGTACGGGTCACATATCGACGTCAAATTGCCGAAGTGGACCGTTGCGGGCTTTTAAATGGACTGCAAAGATCTTTTGGGCTTTAACAGAAGATAATGGGCCCGTCCTTCTTTTTGGGCTTTGAAGAGTGGGCTTGGGCCTGTTGGTTGGAAAAATGGGCTTGGGTCCAAATATCTACTATAAGTAACTTCCTTCTTAATCGATTCATTTTCACTTATTCACAGACCCTAAGTGATTGAAAATTCTCTGGATTATTCAACTGAAAGGATGTCTCAAATCTCAGAAATCCCCGCTTCTGCCTACACTCCGGAGATGGTGATTCTCGAGGCCCTGCCCGATATTCCCACATTCGACGGTGAGCCAATGCCGGTGAGCCGGAACCCTCTAACCCTCGGGACGCGACCGCTACAACTTCTTCCATTGCCGGGTTCGGAGTTTCCAGTCCGGTATGAAACGAGTCAGATGCGCGGCTTTCGATCCGAGGTAAGTAAAAATTTCTTCAATTTTTGTCTTTTACTGCTTTTGATCCGTAACTGTAGCAATAGGGCTGCTCTTTACTGTTTATGCCTGCGTTAGTAGTCGCGTCACGCAAGTAGGAGTTGCGTGGCGCGGCTGTTCTTCATGAACAGTTGCATGACGCATCTGTTCTTGCGTGAAACGCAACTGTTCGAGGCGCCAGAAACCCTAGCTTGCCTTGAACCTTAGGATCGACCTCTTTAGACTGGGTTTAGACCTTGATTTATTGAGTTTTGATTGCTGATAACTCCGGGCGACTTGATTTTGCCCTGAAATTGCACAAAAACAACACAAACGTAGTGAAATTAAGTTAAAACTGAACTGTTGCGTACCTTCGACAGTTGCGTCACGCAGCTGTTCTTAGGAAGAACAGTTGCGTGACGCGACTGTTCGTCAATGAATGGTTGCCTTGAACAGTTACGTAACGTGGCTAGAGAGATGCATAGCGCGGCTTCGTGGTTGCGTGATGCATCCGTTCTTGGGACCACATATTTTGAACAGTGCGTGACGCAGCTGCAGAGTGGCGTGGCGCGGGTGTTGAGATACGCTACGCAGCTGTGCTTCTGTTTGCGCAAATTGGGTAAAGCTGCGTGGCGCGACTCTGTAGACGCGCGACGCGACTGGGAGTTGCGTGACGTAGCTGTGGTTCAAACCAAAACCCTTTTTTTTTTTTTGCCTGTCAGAGAAGAAAACAAACAATCGTTAGTCTTATATTTATTGAAATTGAAATTTTCTTACAGGTTAATCTGGGCAAGGCCCGCTCAGGCGGATCGGCTAGTGATGTTTCTGCTTTCTGGGATCTGCTGGACCCTCCTATGCGAGCTCGGGTTGTTGCTGCAGGTTTCGGGGATTACGCTGCCGGATTGCGCCGTACGCAGCCTCGTTTCTCGCCCGCTATGCGATATGCATTGATGGAGCGGTGGAACGACTGCACGCATACTTTCGTGTTCGGGTTCGGAGAGATGACCCTTACTCCCATGGATTATGCTGCTATCACCGGCCTTCGCTTTACTGGCCCGGTTCCTCCACTAGACGCTCGATATCAGACAGCTGCTATCGGAGCTCAGCTTGTGCGCTCCTTGCTCGGTGTTACCTCACAGACTTGGTACACCGTGCAGGGATGTATGTCCTACGAGATGGTCTTCCGGTTCTGGGCCGAGAGGATCAGGACCCGGTTGGAGGCTTGGAGGGAGTTGCCGGAGGATGTCCGACCTGCCGCTCCTGCGTATACTAGCGAGGAGAGGGACCAGGCTGTTCGGTCCTTCTTGTTCTATATTATTTCGTCCCAGCTGCTGTGCACCTCCTAGAATAAGGGAGACCCTGCGGTGCTGGCATGTCTTCGGGATCTGAGCCAGGTCGGATCCTTCGACTGGGCCACACTTGGTTTGGCTCATCTCTATCACGGTCTGGATGTCTGGACCCATGGTAGCGGTGAGTTGAATTGGCTATTCATCCGGCCTTTGGAGGTAACACACTTTCACCTTTAGCCCTTTTTCTTTTCTTCTTTGATCCGCTGTTCCCAACCGTTCAACTAACTGATGTTATTTTCTGTCTCTGTTACAGGTGTGGTCTTACGAGTACTGCATCTACCTGGGCGGTCCTAGCGGAGACTCTCCCGTCGAGTCCAGGAGGATTCCTCACTATCTGGCCCACTGCCACCATACTTATGCCAGTGGCGAGGATCCCGAGTACTGGCGGAGCTTCCTTAATGACCGGGAGCTGTCTGATGTGAGTACAGAAAGAACCTCTAAATCTTTGACTTGTCTCTTTTTATTTTGACGCACAACTAATGCTGATTTCTCATCATCATCATTTTTTTTTGCAGCTATCCTTGGAGCCATGGGATTGTGAGGCCTGGAAGACCTATCCGGGCCGGGAGGTGGCTGAGTTACACACCCGGTCGAGGCTGTTGATGTGAGGATACTGGGCTGACCGGTACTTCCTAGGAGAGAGAGTCTTCGACACTCCAATCGCTCCAGCGCAGCGGAGAGTGCCTCATGCCCCTCCTCGGTATATGTGTCTGCTGGAGGGTTTGACTCGGGAGGACTTGGAGGTAGAGTATAGAGGCTTCTCGGCGAACGATTTCCTGTCCGCCGGTGATTTTCCTTCTTACTTTGCCTCTCGGATGCAAGCTCGACTTCCCGAGGTTCTCGAGTACATCCAGGTAACTCATCTGACCTTCAACCTTTTTTACTGTTATCATTTCTCCTCCCCTTTTTTGAACTCACTGATGCTATTAGTTTCCTTGTAACTAAATGCAGGAGCGGAAGACACACAAGACCGCAGCTCACTACCGGGCTGAGGCAGCAGCTGAAGCCGGTGGCGTGGCGGCTCCGGCCGGACCAGTTGGTGTAGTACTGGGCGATGTCCCGTTTCCGCCAGGCATGGAGGTGGTGTTGGATCCTGGCCTTGGCCTGGGATCTGGCATCATTATTCCTGCTGACCTACGGCAGGCTCCTCCTCCGGTGCAGCTGGATCCTGAGCACACTACACATGTAAGTCATAAACCGAATTTACAAAGTTAGAAGCATTTTACCTGAATATCCTTTTGATGGATTTTTATTGTTTGCAGGTGCCGGCCCAGAGGTACCAGGAGATCTGTAGCGATTCGGGTTTGCCCGATCCTACATCGGCAGGCTTTACCCCGAGCGGCATGAGCTGGTATGAATTTTATACATTTTTACCTTTTTGCTTCTTATTATTTTGGTAACCTTTCTTACACATGCTTGTCTTTACAGGAGCTGGAAAATGGGAGGCTGCGGAGGCATCAGACCCACCAGTCCAGTGCCGTGAGCCGGCTTCAAGCAGAGGTGGAGCGGCTTCGGACGAGACTAGAGGTTGAGGGTATCCCGCTCGACTCTTCTGATGAGGATGAGGATGGGTCTTCTTCCGACAACGTGCCACCATCTCCACCCCCTCCGGCTGTTGCTGGTCCTAGCCGCAGGCGGCGGTAGTCCTGCTACATGTCTCCTCCGTTTTTGAACATTTATTAGTTTTCTAGTTATTATACATTTTTTGGATGGTTGTACAGTCATATCCACATTTTATGATATTATCTGTATTTTTTATTACTTTGTCGTATGTGTTTATGTTTTATAACTGTGAAGTCTCATTCCTGCAAAAATAAAACACAAACACAACACGAAACACACAATAACGATGTCCCATTTGTTTATAAAAATGGTTCACCTTATTAGCAGTTAGTGAATCGATTTATTGTAAATGAATATATGAAATGAAATGAATAAAGAATAAAATAATGAACTTAACATGGAACATGATCAGAAATCACTTTCCAAACAGAAAGCATACTGTAGTACTTACCTGATAAGGCGGTCCACTCAGTGAATGCGGATGTAATGGCTCGACCATCCTTTCTCGATTAATACGATCGTAAAGACTCAACTTCCTTATTGTACAGGCCGTCCTTCCTATTAATCAATGTAGGTTTGAATGCTCACCGACCCGAATGGACTATTCAGGACTGTCCTTTCAACTACCTCTGACGATGACTATTAAGTTGAGTGATGATGATGTTTCGACCATCGGTTTCTTCACTCTCCTATAAATATGAGTTTCGCTTCGCACCTCCTTCCCATCCAGTGTCCAAAGCATATCGATTTCTTAAGTGACTTTCTTCCATGGTCTTCAGAAGCCAAGTCTCATCTTTTGTCCAATCCATTTCTGACGACCTATGGCAGATTCCTCCTATGGATCAACTTGCCTGGTTAAGATATTTCAAAGACCTAAAACCTAACCATGGCTTCTTGTCTTGGCTCGTTACTCATTTCAATCCGAACACCATGGTTTTCCGGTTTGAAGACTCTGAAGTAACTCCGACCTATGAGGAAATGTGCGCCGTGATGGATCATCATCCTGAGCAAAACGAAACCCCGGCCTTGCCCCCACGTCTTAGGTATGATCTAGCTGAGATCGTGGCCTTGTGCCCGGTTTACCTTCCTGATGGCATAAACGTGGATCAAGGTCTTCCTTTGGAACCTTTCTTGAACAGGGTTTTGTCCACTGATCTAGATCTACCCTGGATCCGAGCTTGCTGTTTCTTGCTGTTGAATACGTATGCCATGAAGAACCATCAACTCGGAATTGGAGATTTTCGACTTCTGACTGTTGTTCGTGACATGCAATTGTACCATCGTACCGTCTTCATGATGATCATGGGAGAAACAATGTGTTGGGTCAGGGATATTGCCCTTCACATTACTGACTTCAATGTTCATCATCGCGGCTGTCCATTGCTATTGCAAGCCTGGGCTCTGGATAAATTAAGCCTGATTCCTCCGATTCCAGCTCGCTTGATTCCAACTTATGGACCTGCCATTTTTCCATCTCGGTCTCGGAGATGCTTCGATTTCGGTGGTAACCCTACTATTCGGTGGACCTGTCCTTGGTGGAGAATTAGACTGGCCACAATTGGAAGCATGAATCTCAATTATGTGTTGTATGCCAGTCTAGACCGTTCCATGGCCTATTTCCCAGATAGGATCGGTCGTCAGTATGGGACGATACAGCGTGTTCCCTGAGTCCACAACTTCGAGAGTGGCCTGATAACATCACATCTGTTGACTAATTTGGCCGATCGTTGGCAAAGTCAAAACACCGTGCATTTAGATGAAGGAATGATGCAGGATACTGTGACACCTGCATATGCCAACTGGTTCTTTGCCCCGCAATGATGTCACGCTTTATGAAGGTTGACCTTTGCTGATAGGTCTTCTCAAAATAAATTGTTGTTGTTTTTTCTTCTGCGTTCAAGCCATGAGCTTTTATCTAAATGTATCTGCTTTTCTTTTAATCAATGGCCTTGACGATTCTGTCTTCATTAATTCCTGCACATATGGACAACGAAAGACAACAAAACTTTTCTTTCGAAATTATTTGCTGTGTTAGTTATCTGGGGCTCCTGCCCTTGGGTTAATAAATGAAAACTCATAAAGTAAAAATTATTCTGTAAAAACAGAAACTTATGTTTGTAAACAACAAAGAATGGAGTGACTGTTTTATTACCTGCACAAATAAAATAAAAGTAACAAATGCAACTCCTTTATGTATGCATGAACTTATGCAAGTGCTAAGGTTTATTCATGGTTTTATATTGATCTTTCCAGGGAAATCACTGAAAAAATGGTGTTTGTCCCTCTGATCAATGTCTTTTTTTTTAAAAAAAAAAATTCAAAGTTTAGGCAGGGCCAACAGCCAGGACATTTCACACCAAGTGAGTCGATCTTTGTTTAAATAAGCAGAGAGGAAGGTCTTGCATTCTTCGACCGTAATTCCAGGACAAAAACGAAAATTTTAAAACACAAATCCTTTATTAATCTTACTTCTTTTCAACATTATACAGAAGTAAAGAAAGTTTATTCTAATACAATGGTCATTCGCTCTAATTACTTGATTTCCTATTCTCCTTCGAGTCAAGTTGATGGCGTTGAGAAATCAGTCACTAATCTGTCACGAACGCATGGCATGAATTCTGCATTTAAGCTAAGCACCACGCGTTAATCCCAAGATTTTACTATCATTATTTTGCATTTTTTTTTTTACGTGCTCTAACTTTTGCCTAGGCCGCCCTTGCGGGTTTTCAACCTAGCGAGCTCATTCTTGCCTAAGCCGCCCTTTTCGGGTTTTCAAGTTAGCTCTCTCTTTTTTGTTTTTTGTTTTTTTGTTTTGTTTTTTTTTTTTTTTTTTTTTTTTTTTTTGAAATCATCATCTCAGACATAAAATCTTTTCATTTGATCTTGATTGATAATTCGATTGACAGGCTCTCCTTCCATAGTGACTAATTCGACAGCGCCTTTAGGTAGCAGCTTCTGAATTCTGAACGGCCCATGCCAGTTGGGTTTGAATTTCCCAGCAGGATGATGTTGGGCTTCATGGTCCAATAACCTGATTAACACCAAATCTCCATTCTTTAAAGCCCTTGGATGTACCCGCTTGTTGTAGAAACGAGCAATCCTCCTTTTTCTCATCTGATCCTAGAATCGAGCATTCAGTCTCCTTCCGTCTAAGAGTGCCAGATCTTCATACTTCTTCTTGACCCACTCTTCTTCGGTCAGACCAGTTTCTACCAAAACCCTGAGAGACTTCTTTTCGAGCTCTACTGGTAACACTGCCTCCATCCCATATACCAATTCGAAGGGAGAAGCTCCATTTACTGCCTTGAAGGTAGTGCGATGCCCCCAGAGCACGAAAGGAAGTTTCTCAGCCCAGCTTCTATACCTTTCGCACATCTTTGCCAAGATTCTTTTGATCTCCTTATTTGCGGCTTCTACTGCACCATTAGCCTGAGGGCGATAAGGAGAAGAACCATTATCCGTAAAGCAATTGGCCAACTTCTACTTGAAAATGAGAACCATTATCCGTAACTATGTGATGGAGAATTCCATAGCGACAAAAAATGTTCTGTTCAATAAACTTTGCCACATGCTTGGCAGTTAAGATTTTGTAAGATTGAGCCTCGATCCATCTAAAGAAGTAGTCGACTGCCACTAATATATACTGATGACCATTGGATGTTGCGGGTGAGATTTTACCTATGACATCTATGCCCCATGCAGAAAAAGGCCACGAAGGAGTTGTTGGATGGAGTTCAACAGCGGGTAAGTGGCTCCTATTGTCATGGTATTGGCAAGTTTTACAACGGCGCACATACTGAACACAATCGCCTTCCATCTGTATCCAAAAATAGCCTTGCCTCATGATTTTTCTCGCTAGGCTCATACCGCTTAGATGAGTACCGCAGACTCCTTCGTGAACTTTTCTCATTATGTCCTCTCCTTCTTTCTTACTCATGCATCGTAGCAACATCCCATCCCTGGTTTTCCTGTAGAGTTCGCCATCGGCAAGGACATAGTGCAGAGCCATTTTCCTTAAGACTGCACGGTCTTCTTTCGTCGCATCATCAGAAAAAGTATCGTCTTTCATATACCTCAGGATATCCGTAAACCAGGGTTCTTCCTCCGACTCCACCTGATTCACGTAATGTTCTTGATAGCACGGGATATTGGCTGTAGTAATGATAAATGGCTTCTTCGGAACTTTGCTTAAATCCTGCCAAGCCGACGCTAAGTTTGCCAAGGCGTCCGGAATCCTGTTATAGGTTCTTCCTATGTGAGTGAAAGTGATCTTGTCAAATAGTGCTGCTTTCTTCAACAAGTACTCAACATAGGGCTTCAATCTTTCCTCTTCTACCTTCCATCTCTCGTTGGCGTGCTCGATAACCAGTAAAGAATCTCCTATTACTTCGACCTCCTTAGCGCCAGACACAAGAAGAGCTTCCATTCCCATGATGCACGCTTCATATTCTGCCATGTTGTTAGTGACCGAGAACAATAGTCTCTTGCACATGGTTGTGACTTCTCCGTTAGGTGCTTCTATAACAATACCAGCCCCAGCTCCGTTTCTGTTGGCTGATCCATCAAAGTATAATCTCCAAACTCCTGTGTCAATATTCAGCAAATGTTCATCTGGAAACTCCAATTCCCAAGATTCGTCATCTGTCACAGGGTTTTCTGCTAGGAATTCCGCCACAGCTCGACCTTTGACCGTCTTTTTCGTTACGAACTCCGCATCCACACTAGACATTTGAATCAACCACTTGGACAACCGTCCCTCTAGCGTAGGCGTTCTCTGCAGATATTTCAGTGGATCAATTTTGGAGACAAAAGTGACTTTGAATGAATCAAAATACGGCCTTAATTTCTTTATCGACCACACTACTGCCATGCATGTTTTCTCAATCAGGTTGTATTTCTCTTCGATAGGCAATAGTTTCTTACTGATGTAGTAAATGGCTTTCTCTACTCCAGCGGCATCCGGCTGTACCAACATTGCTCCCACTCCTGCATCTTCTATAGATAGGTACAAGATCAGAGGTTCTCCTGGTCTTGGTGAACTAAGCACCGGTGGATTCATCAAATATTTCTTTATGTGGTAAAAGGCTTTCTGGCAATCTTCATTCCACTTAACTGGCTGATTCTTTTTCAATAACTTGAAAATTGGAGCACAGATGATGGATAACCTCGAAATAAATCTGCTGATGTACTGAATTTTACCCAGGAAGCTTCTCACCTGACGTTCTGTTCTTGGCGGTTCCATATCCTGAATGGCTTTTATTTTGTCCGGGTCAACCTCAATCCCGTTAGGTCCTACCACAAAACCTAACAATTTTCCCTTCGTCACTCCGAATACACACTTCTTGGGATTAAGTCTCAAATTGTACTATTTGACCCGTGTGAAGAACTTCTCCAGCATCTCTGCATGTTCCTCCTGTGTTTTTGTCATGATCACCATATCATCTACATACACTTCCAATCCCTTATGGATCATATCATGAAATAATGTAGTAGCCATCCTCTGATATGTTGCTCCGGCATTCTTCAGTCCGAACGGCATCACTCTGTAGCAAAATGTTCCGAAGTCAGTGGTGAAGGCGGTCTTATGTTTATCCACTAAGGCCATCAATATCTGATTATACCCTGAGAATCCGTCCATGATAGAATAACATCCCATCCCAGCAGCACTGTCTATCAAAACATCTATGCGTGGAGGTGGAAAGTCATCCTTGGGCGAGGCTTTGTTCAGATCCCTGTAGTCGACACAGACCCTTATCCTGCCATCTTTCTTCAGCACCGGGACTATATTCGCCAACCACTCCAGATAGTGTACTACTTCTAAGAATCCTGCATCCAACTGTTTCTGGACTTCAGCTTTGATCTTGTCCTGCCATTCTGGTCTGACCCTTCTCCTTTTCTGCTTTACTGGCTTAATTGTAACGGCCCAGCCCATGTGTGATATTGTCCGCTCTAGGCCCTATGGCCCGCACGGTTTTGTTCTTGGGGGAAATGGGAAACTTCCCAGGAGGTCACCCATCCTAGGATTTCCGTTAAGCGAGCACGCTTAACCCTGGAGTTCTTCCAACTCTCCAGCCATTTCACCACCAAAAGGCCTCACACATGTTTTGAAACCGCCCACCTTAACATTAATACTCGGATCAGTAGGAATGAAGTGCTTTGCTATTGATCTGTCGATCCCTGGCATGTCCGCGTAGCTCCAGGCAAATACCTCCGAATTTCTTTTAATGCATTCTTGAAGATCCTGTCTGAGCTCAGGTTTGAAGTCTGATCCGATTTCAATTATTTTAGGATCTTCAGTGGTGCTTAAATTAAATGCAAAATTATGCAATGCGGTTGTGTCAAATATGCGAGTGGTATAATCAATGCCATGAACGTGACAATCAGGAAAACAAGAAAACAAATAGTCAAAGTTCACTTCCATTGATTGAAATAAAAGAGGAAAACCATCCATAGTGTTCTCAAAACAAGCATCAGAAAAACAAAATACAGGATTAACTGCCTGTTCAATACATTCATTACAAGTATCTTTTATTGCCTGGACCACTTCGTCAGCGTCTGCGCCTTCTTCTTCCGCCGGGGTAGCTTCTTTCTTGGCCTTTCCCTGCTCTATCATCTTCTTTGCCTTCCTCTCTGCCTCTTCGGCATCTTCAGCGGCTAGAACAGATTAGAGGATCCGTGCCTTGGCCTTTTGCTCTTGCACTGACTTGGAAGCTTCATCCCCAATCCCCAAAAAGCCTTCAAACTCAGATATCTTCTTCGACCAATCAGATTCAGTACTTGCTTCTGTCACGCATACCATGAACTCGGTTCCATCCACCAGCTGTTCCAAAGAAGGCTCGGGCGACTTGACCAGCTTCTCCTCATAATCGATCATAAATATCTCCAAGCCGGGGTAGGTCTTTCCTCTGCTCTGAAATTCCCCTTCAGCTTGTGGAACAAAGAAGATCTGATTCAAGTTTCACCCTCTGACCGGAGATCGAATCTCATATCTTTCCTTCTTTCTATTTTCAGAATATCCCAGTCCACGCTTGTCTTGCTGCCCCAATGCCGATGAGAGAGGCTCAAACCTTCCTTGCAACTCCCGGCCCAAACCTTTGCCGTACTGCCAATTCATCTTCTTCATCATCTTTCTCGAAAAAGGACTCATGCTGTTTACTGCACTCTTGCTCTTGGTTGTAGGCGCATCAATTACTGCCACCTGAAATCCCGATAATGGCACCGCCAGTTCTAGACCTTCCACTGCAGCCACATTCAGATCCTCCTGTGCGTTAATGGTTACCACGTCTGTACCCCACGGGATTTTTACTTTTCTGTGCAGAGTGGACGGAACTGCGCCTAAAGGGTGGAGCCAAGGTCTTCCCAACAACAGAGCATAATTGGCTAAGATATCGAGCACAACTACATCTACCCAGCTTTCCACGGTGCTTGTGGATATCTTTGCTTTAAAGGTCCCTTTCGCGTTCCGCATAGTATTGTCATAAGCTTTGACCACCATATTTGATGGCTCAAGCTCTGATTCTTCGATCTTGAACTTAGACAGCATCTTCAGCGGACATACACATAGTGCTGATCCATTGTCCACCATCACATTCCGGGTGTCTCGTCCATTGACGGCAATCTGAATATACAGTGGCTTACAGTGGTTCCTTCCTTCTGGTGGGAGGTCTGAATCAAAGAAAGTGACTTCGCCTATTCTCCGCTGTAGCACATTGATCATATCAACACTTTGGATCCGAGCCGGCACTCTGACAAAAGTCATGGCTTCAAGTAAAGCTTCTCTGTGCTCCTTAGATGCTATCAGTAAATCCCATATCGAAATGTCTGCTCTTGTTTTCTGCAATTGACTTAGTACTGAGGTGGTGGTCACCCCATTAGGTGTCTTGCTCTGACTGGTTTCTCCAACTTCGATAGCCTTCTTTTGCCCTTTCACTACCTCCTCTTCTTTCTTTTTCTCTTTCGGGTTCTCCCCGTCTTTCTCTGTCATTTTCTTCTTTGCTCCATCAACAGCGGTCTCTTTTCCCTTAGCCTGCATACTGCTCTCGGGATTGTACACTCGCCCACTTCGGGTCAAACTCTGAACACCTACTTCATTCACTTCTTCCTCACTGCTGTAGTACCATTGTTCCTCTTGATCGGCTAAACTCTTTTGAATGGCCAGCTGGAGTTGCTCATCCTCATCTTCTGGCACGTCGCCTACCTTCACAGTGATACTTTTCTCGATTTCAATCTTCACTGGCACCTTCTCTTCCTCATCACTACTATAGTCGTCCCATATGTTCAACATGGCACACGTCCGCTCTTCCCATTCTGCTTCAGCCAATACTACTTCTTCTGGTAATCCACTCCCGATTGCATTGACCGATCCACCCGACTGAGACTTACGGGATGGATAGTTGTACTGATATTGAGGAAGTGGGTTGTTCTTGGTGCTTGGCTTGCTCTTTTCCGAAGGCTTAGTAATTTTTCCACTGTCAATCAAATCTTGAATATCGTGCCTTAGTTTGAAACATTCATCAGTTGAATGCCCTTTGCACTGATGGTAATCACAATTTCGGTCCATATAGCTCCCTCGCACGGGTTTAGTCGGATCGACTGGCAGCTTCGACAACACCCCGTTCTTGATGCAAGATCTTAGTATTGTGCTCAAAGGTCTTCCTAAGTCAGTGAACTCTCTCCTAGTTCTCTCATTAACTGCACCTATTACGGCATTACTGGCTCCTGACTGATTCTGATTACTGCTTCCGGCACCTCTGTCACCATAAGAAGTCCGGTAGTTACCAAACCCTCTGTTCTTCTTCTTTTCTTCCTTGTACAATTCCTCGATGTTTAGACCAGCACTTTGAACCAGAGAAAAATCAGTGAGCGGCTGAGTCAGCATCCTTTCTTTGAAGAAGGGCAACAAGCTCCTGCTAAAGATTCTGATCAGCTCTTTGTCCTTTGGCCTTGTCTGAACTCTATACAGCTTAGTTCTCCACCTCCTGTAGTAATCAGAAAAGCTTTCATCCTTCCCTTGTCTTAAACTCTCCAGGTCTCACAGGCTGAACTCATCACTCTCTTCAGTCTTGAAATGTTTGAGAAAAGCTGTCTGTAGTTTGATCCAATTCTTCTGAACCTCCTCGTCTAAACCGTCATACCACCTCCGATAGTCCTTATGTAGTGTTTGCGGGAATGCTCGCAAAACATCTTCCTCATTATACCGGTTCATTTGGGATACTTGGAGAAATTCAGACAAGTGAGAACGAGGATCATTATCTCCTTCAAATATAGAATGCTTGAAGGTCTTGAATGAGGCCGAATTGGTCGGGTGCAGAACATACTCAGTTATGTGAAAATTGGTGGCCGGGTCTTTCTCCTTTACTGCCGCCATTTTGTCGAATCTTTCTTTCAGATCGCCGAGTTGCTTGAGCATATCATTTTCAACTGGGACAGTGTTTCCCACAGAAGCCTGATTACTTGACACAGGTTCCGGGATCGGTCTCTCTTCAGCCACAGGTTGGCTACCCGAAGGGGGAGTATTCTGATTTTGGGCCCTGTCTTGAGCAAGAGCCGCAGCCACAATCTGAGCAATGGTTCTTATTTGGGCTTCAGAAAATCCGGTCTTATTTTCTGTATTATCCGCCATTTCTGCTGGGTCTGAATCGGGTTCTGAATCTGATGAACTGGACTGATTCACGGAGCTAACTGGAGCAAATTCGGGGATTGGGGATGTTCTGATTAAACGCTGACCAGGATGCCGATTCCAAACTCTCAAAGTAGTTTCCCGGGAAGGATAAATTCTAACAAAAAAAATTTCTGAGTTACAGAGGGTCCTGCATGTATGCATGTGAAAATGAGAGCACATAGGATGAAGAATGCATTTCTAATGCGCTAAAACCGATATGGAAATAAGATCTCGATTTCAATGACCGGATCAAAAATTCGGTATGAATAATGCATCAATAACTTATTTTGTATTTGAATATTTCGAGCATTATCTATCGTCGACCGTTCCTTTTGGATTTACGGTTGACTATTTTCTCTCGAATCCCTAACTTTTGCCTCGGAATGAAAGATTTTCCAAGCGGGATTTTTGTTATTTTTGTGTATATTTTGTATCCTTACCTTTTGCCATGGAACATATGGTCCCAAGCAGGATTTTTCTTTTATTTCGTTACAAGATCTTATAATCTCTCACTTATTTTCAGATAATGCGGCAAATGTTAAAATACAAAGGAATTGCAACCCCCTTATAACTCACTATAAGTAATTGCATTATATTATTCATATGTGAACCCCTTCCCCAAATGTCATAGGCATGTGATGCATATGATGAATGAGAAGAAATACACGTGATGTGTGTGAGTCGCCACCTTGTTTAATTATTTAAGGGTAAACTAGGAAAAAACCCTAAGTGACTCCATTTTTAATTAACCTAGTTACTAGATTAATTATCCCAATGTTTAAGGCACAGTCTGCGAACCCGAGGTGGATCCCGAGACTATGTCATGTTGATGAACTAACCGATGGATGAATGCTTTGCAAGGTAAATGATGGATTAATGAAATGTTTATGTGATTTTGAATTGCCACCCGGGGTGAAATCCCGAACGTGCCTACGTACTTCCGTTTGAATGGAAGATCAAAGTCAACGTAGTTCGATAGGCCTTCTTTGAAGGGCTTTGAATGGGTATGCTTTATGCATGAGTGTGTATGCTTTGTGCATAAGTGTGTATGCTTTGTGCATAAGTGTGTACGCTTTGTGCGTGTGTATGCTTTGTGCATAAGTGTGTATGCTTTGTGCATGATTTTGTGTATGCTTTGTGCATTTTTGTGTGTATGCTTTATGCATGATTGTGTGTATGCTTCGTGCATGAGTATGTATGCTTTATGCATGATTGTTTAGGCATTTTGCCAAAGATTGATTGATTTTTAGGCATGTTGCCAAAATGGTTCATTTAAACGATTTGTCGCTCAAAATTGTTGATTTTAAGGCATTTGTGCCAAAATGGTTCATTTTAAGGCCTTTTGCCAAAAATGTCGATTTTACAGCTTTGAGTCGAAAATGGTTGATTTTAAAGGCATTTTGCCGAAAGATTGATTTTAAGCGATTTGTTGCTAAAAATGGTGATTTTAATGGCTTTTAGCCAAAAGGTGTTGTTTTAGGCAATTAGTTTGCCAAAATGTGCGATTTAGGCTTTAATGCCACGATTATCAATTAATCGGGCGTTCGAGCTTAATCACAATTTATTGTCGAAACGTGATTGATTAAGGCTTTTAGCCACAATTATTGATTAATTGGACTTAAGCCGGATTTATTCGAAATAAGGCAATTGAACCGTAGTTATTAATTAACTAGGCTCTTTTAGCCAATATTGTCGGATTTAAACTTTAATACCACGATTATTGATTAACCGGGCATTTAAGCTTAATCAAATTAATTAAGGCAGTTTATTTACCAAAAATAATGACGTGGATGCATTTATGCAATTGTAGAATTATTAAGAGTAGAAGAGAAATATGCATGAAGTGCCAAAATTAAATAGGCAGAGTTTTGTTTACATACCTGATTTAATCGACGACCGCTTCTTAACTCTAGATTAGGCTCCTCGCTTAGGAAATATTAATTAATTTTAATTTGTTTAATTTTAATGTCCAAATATCACAATAAAAATGCAATAAAAATTAAATTAAAATGCAAAAAGCGGCAAAGAAAACGCAAGGAGCGTGAGAGGGAGAGGGTTTCGTCCGTTAAAACAGACAGAGGTGCCCAAATTGGACTGAAAATGGCCTATTTATAGGTCATTTTCGGGTCCCGGGCGGCAGGTGCCGCCGGGAGGGCGGCAGCGGCCGCCCGGGTGGCTTGGCGGCAGGTGCCGCCTGGCTCGGCGGCAGGTGCCGCCCAGGAGGGCGGCAGCTGCCGCCCTGTCGGTGGGGCGGCAGGCCCCGCCCACGCTGGGCGGGGGGTGCCGCCTGGGAGGGCGGCAGCTGCCGCCCAGTCGGTGGGGCGGCAGGCCCCGCCTGGTCTGGGCGGCAGGTGTCGCCCAAGCTGGGCGGTAGGTGCCGCCCAGGGGCGTAGGGGGGCCAGGCCCCGCCTGCGCGGGGCGACAGGCCCCGCGCGCGCTGGGCGGCACGCCTCGCCCGCGCGAGGCGACAGGCCCCGCTCGCGCTGGGAGGCTGGCCTCGCACGCGCGCGCGGCAGGCCCCGCCCGCGCGGGGCGACAGGCCTCGCCCGCGCGCGCTGGGCGTCAGGCCCCGCGCGCGCTGGGCGGCAGGCCTCGCCCGCGCTGGGCGGCAGGCCTTGCCCAGGAAGTGGGGCGGCTGCTGCCGCCCAGGCTGGGCGGCTGCTACCGCCGTTCCCGGCGGCTGCTGCCGCCGTGGCCGGCGGCCGGCTCCGCCGTGCCCGGCGGCTGGCGCCGCGTGGCCAGTGTGGACACCGTGCCTCGTTCGAGGGCTGTTTGGGAGTTCCGGGACCTCCGAAAAATATTCCGGGACCTGTTCCGCGATCCTCGCGATATTCCGGACGTTTTAAGTTACCATATTGACATATTGCGGTGTAACTTCCGAAATAGCCTCCGGTCCGGCCGGACTGTTTGCACAGTTGCTGCAGCAAAGTCAAATTTACTGTAGCAAAGTCAAACTAATTGACATGGCACTTGTAGCAGCGGTGTTTTCCTCCATTTAAAGAGTTTCACATGCCACCAACAACATGAGAAGCCTCAAAATTTGAGTATTCACAGTTGCCCCCCACTGGCTATCATAAAAATGATTTATGAGAGCCAGTGGTTGTCTGATGGAGCAAATTTTGAAGGCGAAAACTCGGACCTTGGGCCAAATTGGGATTGTTGGGCCTTGGTCTGAGTTGTGAATTTTCGGACCCTAGGCCGAGTTTTGAATTTCGGGCCTTAGGCCGAATTGTGAATTTTCAAGCCTCTGCGGCCGAATGTGATTTTTCGGGCCTCTGTGGCCTGATTGTGAATTTTCGGGCCTCTGTGGCCTGAATTGTGATTTTTCGGGCCTCTGGGGCCTGATTGTGATTTTTCGGGCCACTTTGGCCTGAATGTGATTTTTCGGGCCACTTTGGCCTGAATGTGATTTTTCGGGCCTCTGGGGCCTAAATGTGATTTTTCGGGCCTCTGGGGCCTGAATGTGATTTTTCGGGCCTCTGTGGCCTGATTGTGAATTTTCGGGCCTCTGTGGCCTGAATTGTGATTTTTCGGGCCTCTGGGGCCTGATTGTGATTTTTCGGGCCACTTTGGCCTGAATGTTTTTTCGGGCCACTTTGGCCTGAATGTGATTTTTCGGGCCTCTGGGGCCTGAATTGTGATTTTTCGGGCCTCTGGGGCCTAAATGTGATTTTTCGGGCCTCTGGGGCCTGAATGTGATTTTTCGGGCCTCTATGGCCTGAATTTTGATTTTTCGGGCCTCTGTGGCCTGAATGTGATTTTTCGGGCTTCTGGGGCCTGAATTGTGATTTTTCGGGCCTCTGGGGCCTGATTGTGATTTTTCGGGCCTCTGGGGCCTGATTGTGAATTCTTCGGGCCACTTTGGCCTGAATTGTGATTTTTCGGGCCACTGCGGCCTGAATGTGATTTTTCGGGCCTCTGTGGCCTGAATTGTGATTTTTCGGGCCACTGTGGCCTGAATGTGATTTTTCGGGCCTCTGGGGCCTGAATTGTGATTTTTCGGGCCTCTGGGGCCTGATTGTGATTTTTCGGGCCTCTGGGGCCTGATTGTGAATTCTTCGGGCCACTTTGGCCTGAATTGTGATTTTTCGGGCCACTGCGGCCTGAATGTGATTTTTCGGGCCTCTGTGGCCTGAATTGTGATTTTTCGGGCCACTGCGGCCTGAATGTGATTTTTCGGGCCTCTGGGGCCTGAATTGTGATTTTTCGGGCCTCTGGGGCCTGATTGTGATTTTTCGGGCCACTGCGGCCTGAATGTGATTTTTCGGGCCTCTGGGGCCTGAATGTGATTTTTCGGGCCTCTGGGGCCTGATTGTGAATCTTGTGGGGGCCGTTGCTGTCATTATTCGGCGGCTGCTGCCGCCGTTATTCGGTGGCAATTCGGCGGCTGCTGCCGCCATCATTTCGGCGGCTGCTGCCGCCCTTATTCGGTGCATTTTCTCCTATAAAAGCTTGTTCTTTGTTTTGGTTCTTCACTCATTCCTTATCTTCTCTCTTCTTCTTTTCTCTCTGTGTTTATCTTTTCCAAAGAATGAATCCTTCTTTCAATCATAGCATGCACAACTGGGCTAGGAGTCTCTCCAAAGTTGAAAAGATCAACTTGAAGAGGTATGGCCTCTCTCCTACATTACCCTTAGGGGGGTAGTGATCGACTGGAACTTTTTATGGGCCTGTATCAGATTCTGGGACCCTGAGGCCCACGTTTTTCGGTTCGGGGCCATGATGGAGGAGATGTGTCCTCTTTTCGAGGAGTTTTGTGCTATCATAGGGTGTGACCCTAATGCCCCTTTAGTCAGGCATGAGGTTAAAGTTGGGTATGTTCGGTCATTTGAAATTTTATTTCAATTCAGCCGGCCACAAGCTAAGGCCATGATTGTTGACGACCAGAAGGCAATTCTGCTGCCCCTGATTGATGAATTTTCAGAGGTTCTTTCAGATGACCCAGACCGGATGAGGCTGAGGATGCGGGCTTTTGTATTTTGCTTATTATCTGGTTTCTTGTTTAACAAGGACCCAGGCTTCGGGGATCTGCGATTTTGCCCTATGATTCGACAGATGGAGGACATGAGCTGCATTGGCGGCATTGTGCTGGCAGAAACCATCAGGAGCCTTGACAGAGCTGCTCTAGGCTTCGAGGACTGGACAGTTTCCCCGATTATACTCCAGGTATTTTCCCCTCATTTTTTTTTTTTTTTTTTGGTTCATGCCTTTGTAATAGAAAGGATCCATTACTCAGGTTTGGTTGAAGGACCACCTTCAAGTGGTTGCTGCTCCTACCCGTTTGCCTTACAACCCTTCTCAGTATCGTATGCGGAGGATTCTGATCACATACCCGTCTGCTGATGCATGGACTTCATGGCTAATGGAATTGGGTCCAAATGAGGTGCAGTGGTTTGTACCCTGGTATGACATCATCCGCTTTATCCAGGTTAGCTTTCGTCATACTCGGGTTTACCTTTTAGGTCTTGCATATTGCACTTGGTACTGTGCTTCGCGC
>NC_143158.1:13049902-13134033 GCF_041381405.1 Jatropha curcas | reverse complement strand
CGTTCAAAACTGAAAAGGAAGCTGCCTCAATCCATTTGGTGAAATAATCTACAGCGACCAGGATAAACTGATGGCCATTAGAGGCTTTCGGGTGGATTTTTCCAATTACATCTATGCCCCAAGTTGCAAAAGGCCACGGTGAAGCAATTGGATTTAAATTGACCGGAGGCCGTTTTTGCAGCTTAGCGAAAATTTGGCACTCATGGCACTTCCGCACGTGCCTCACACAATCCGCATTCATAGTTGACCAATAATAACCTAGGTTCATGATTTTCGAGCCAAGGCTATCCCGTGCATGTGTGATCCAGATTCCCCATTATGCACGGAATCCATAATGGTTTAAGCCTCCTCTTCACCAACGCACCTTAGGTGCAAGCCGTTCCAACTTCTTTTATACAGAACTCCCCCAGTAAGGAAGTATCCAGATGCTAACTGTCTTAATGTCCGTTGATCAGTTTTGGTGGATCCCTCCGGGTAGGCTTCATTCTGAAGGTAATTTTGTATATCCCAAAACCAAGGCTTGTCATCTACCAAATGCATGACGTGTGCTGGCTGTTTCTGAAGCCTAACTGTCAGGGGCTAAATAACTTGGTCTCTCCCTACATTAACCATGGAGGCCAAAGTGGCCAGGGCATCAGCGAATTGATTTTTGGCTCGCGGCAGGTAGTGGAAAGATAATTCCTCAAACTGTTGAGCCAATTCGTCTAAGCGTTGTAGGTAAGGAACCAAACGCTCTTCCTTGATTTTCCACTTCCTTAGAGCCTGGGAGACTATCAAGTTGGAATCTCCGAAAACCCTGAGGACTTTTATCTCTTTTTCCAAGGTTGCTTCTAACCCCTTGATGCAGGCTTCGTATTCGGCCTCATTATTGGTACAGTCGAAGTCTAGTTTAACTGCAATTGGGATGTATTCTCCACAAGGAGTTTTGAATACAACTCCAACCCCATTTCCATGGTAGTTCGAAGCTCCATCGAAGTACATCTCCCAGACCTGACTTTCCAAGTTTAACAGGTCTTCGTCGGGGAACTCTACCTCCGGCATTTGGTCTTCGACCGGTAATTCTGCTAATTGGTCAGCCAAGGCTCCACCTTTTACTGCCTTACGTTGTACAAACTTTAAATCATAAGCTGCAAGCACTGACACCCACTTTGCCATCTTACAGTCAAGAACCGGCCTTTCCATAAGGAATTTCAAGGGGTTCGATTCAGAGATTACGTGTGTAGTGTAAGACGAGAGGTAGTGTTGCAGCTTGGTACAGGCCCAGACTAGAGCCAGACACAACTTCTCTATCTTGTTGTATTTCAACTCATATTCCAGCATCCTCTTGCTAAGGTAATACACGACATTTTCTATCCTTGTATCTTCTGCTTGTTGAGCTAATATGGCACCCATTGCTTCTTCTGTCACAGACAGGTACAGTAGCAAAGGCTTTCCTAGCCTTGGTGGTTGTAAAACAGGCGGGGATAGCAGGTATTGCTTGACTTGGTCGAAAGCCGCCTGACAATCCTCATTCCATTTGACTGCTACTCCTTTCCTAAGTAGTTTGAAAATCGGACCACAAGTATCGGCCAACTGATTGATGAACCGGCTGATGTACTGTAGCCTTCCTAGGAAACCTCGGACTTCTTTTTCGGTCCGTGGTGCTGGCATTTCCAGAATAGCTCTAGCTTTCGAAGGATCAATCTCTATGCCCTTCCGACTAACCATGTGCCCCAGAAATACTCCGGATGTGGCTCCAAACAGACATTTTGCCGGGTTGAGCTTCAAATTATACTTTCGAAGTCTAAGGAAGAACTTCTCAAGTGCGGTCGTATGTTCTTCGGTTGTTTTCGACTTAACCACCATATCATCCACATACACTTCCACCTCTCCGTGAATCATGTCGTGAAAGATGGTTGTTGCCATTCTTTGATAGGTTGCCCCGGCATTTTTGAGCCCGAAGGGCATGACCCTATAGCAGTAGGTTCCCCATTCTGTGATGAATGCCGTCTTCTCTTTGTCTGGCAAATGCATCAGTATTTGATTGTACCCGACAGCAAGATCGGTCAAAGAGACCATTTCGTGTCCAGCCATTCGATCCACCAGTAAGTCAATATGTGGCAGGGGAAAATCATCCTTCGGACAAGCTTTATTCAAACCCCTGTAATCCACACACATTCGCACCTTTCCATCCTTCTTAGGAACCGGCACTATGTTTGCTAACCAAGTCGGGTAGGCGATGGGTTCTATGAACTTATTCTCTAGCTGCTTGGCAACCTCCTCCTTGATTTTTAAGGACCATTCTGTCTTCAGTCTTCTGAGCTTCTGTTTCACCGGCTTGGTCTCCGGATACACTGGAATCTTGTGCACCACTATTGCTGGGTCAATTCCCGTGATGTCACTCGCTTTCCACATGAAGCAATCAGCAAATTTCTTCAAACATTCACTGATATGTTCCCTGTTCATACAATCAGATGCAATGTATGTGTATTTATTTTCCTCTTTGCCAATCATTATTTTTTCTTTTTCATCTTTTATTTCATTTATTTGATTATTACTTTTGCTTGGAAATGCTTGGAAAGATAAACACGCAGGGTAATCAAGAATTTGCAAGCCTTTATTGATTATGACGGAATCGTCTTCAAAGATTACATCAAATTTGAAATCTGGATCCTCTAGATCCGACACAGAACTAGACTCTGACTCGATTTCAGACTCGGGGTCAGACTCAGACTCAATACAGGATTTGTTTACAGAGGGAGGTACTAGGTTTGACTTGGGAGGGGGTTTGTCAGCAGTGTGCTCCTTCTCGGCGTACCAATTGTCAAGAGGTCCTTCGCTCGGCTTGATCAGGTTGCACAAGTCTTGATTCCCATCACTTCCGGTGATAACTGCAACCTCATCAAAGAGATTAGGCTGCATGAAGTCTTCTGCCTCCAGCTCGGTTACTATCTCGGGCTTGTTGCCCCAAACATCCGAGAATATTTCTATCCCAGGCAGCATCTTCTTAACAGTTGGGCAGCAAAAGGGCTCCCGGAAGCCACAGTAAGGAACTGCTTCTCTGGGTTTGCAGAAGTAACTGTTCAAAGTGAGAAGGTAAGGCCGCATCTGTATACTTTGCTTCCTTCCTCTTCGGGTTTTCTCAGCACGCTCTTCGTCAGTGGGCTCATAACCCAGTCCATAGGTCCCTTCATTCACTGGGCATTCCCAAGCTTGTAGTGCAGGATATGTTTTCCCAGACCTCGCCATAATCATTCCTGGCAAATAGGACATTTTCTGCATCAGAGGAACTATACAGTTTATCTGTACCGTCCCGAAATCAAAGAGAATTCGAGAGTTTGCAGTTTTCCCTTCCATGAACTGTACAGTATCATACTGAAATCCCGAAAGGGGTAGGTTGGCTGTCTCAGGGTTGACCTCAAAGAGAGGTTGGCCCTTTGGTTTTTTAAGCTGATTGTAGTCATCTCCTTGAATGGTGACAACTTTGTCTTCATAGGGGAATTTGACCTTTTGATGTAGGGATGAGGGCACCGCCTTAGTATGATGTATCCATGGCCGACCCAGGAGCAGGTTGAAGCTAGTTGGTACATCAATTACCTAGAATGGGACTTCCATCACTGCTGGCCCGACAGTTAACTTCAGCGTGGCAACTCCCAACACTTCCCTTCGGGTACTGTCATAGGCCTTTACTATCTGATCAGAGGGGGTGAAATCTATTTCTTCTAACCCCAGGCAACTGGCTACCCTTAGTGGGCAGACATTCAGAGCTGACCCATTGTCAACAAGAACCATGGGCACAGTTTTGTCTCTGGTCTGGACCGTGACATACAGGGCATTATTATGACTGCCCCCTTCCTTAGGCAAATCCTCGTCAGAAAACCCGATGCTTTGTACTTTGGATGATTGGGTAAGGGTGGATACTAGTACTTCAGGGCTAATCTCCACTGATGTCTGTAATTGGCTCAAAGCCTTGCAGAGAGCTTGGCGATGAGGAAAGGATGATGCCAAAAGTTCCCAGATTGACACCCTAGCTTGTGTCTTTTTCAATTGTGAGAGTACTGGGTCCTCCTTCGGCTCCTTTACCTTCTGATAGGGCTTATTCTGGATTTTATCCAAGACCAACGGTTCGTACTACCTCCCGCTCCTGGTAATGGCATCGACTTCTTCGCTCAGGTCATTCAAATCCAAGACACAGATGTTGTTCATTTCAAGGAACAGTTTGAAAGGATCGATTGGTTCCTGGTCAGTCATAATAGCATTTATCCCATGATTTGGCAAAGGATTAGTGTGATAAGTGTAAATTTTATAGTGTTTTTAATATAGTTTTTATTAGAATTTTAGTAAGTTTTTACTTCTTTAATTTAATTTTAAATCACTTTTAGTATAATTGTGTTTAAAAGCTTCCTTGGTCTTTAATCCGCTTGATCTAAGAGAAAATTGCAGAAATTTGGCGCAGAAAAAGAACTTTAGAATGCAAGGCACTCAGTTTCTAGCACGCCCAGCCCGTGCTGGAAGGCACAACCGTGCTAGAAGCCAAGTAAACCAAAGGAGAGACCGAAGAGAGCACGGCCAGGGTGTGTCAATAGGCACGGCCGTGCTACAATGGGACCAGGGCGTGTCAAGCATAGCACGCCCATGGCAACTCTAGACAGACTTCCAGAGAAGAGCACGCCCTGCCTGTGCTCTGTAGCACGCCTATGCTGCCCAGGCGAAACCAGCGTGAATTTAACACGCAAATCAAGCCTTTCTCACATGGGCCGACTTCAAGGAGTTTCCTAAACACACTAAACAAGACCTGGACCTATTCTTGAAGAAAAAGGAGTCCTAATCAAGAAGAAATCAAGAGCCTAAACAGTTATGATCTCCTATAAAGGATTTTGTGCTAAATAAGGATTCTATTTCCTAAAAGGAGTCAGACTTGCCTTCAGGATCTCTATATAAAGGGAGGAACTTCTCATAGTAAACACTCTCGTTTTTTGTACAATTCTTTACATAATTCTCTTCTTCTCAAAGATTTCAAGCTTCAAATAATTGTGCTACGATTCAAGGAAGCCATCAACATAGTTGTGATACAGTTTTTATTCTAAACTCTTCATCTTGTTTCTTTCTTTATTATTGTCTTTAAATATGATGAATGATTCAAGTGTGATTGAGTTTAATTTAATTACTATGTCCAGCTAAACTTTTATACTAGGGATTTGATGTAATTTAATTCGATTCCAGCTTATAATATTAGATTTATTTTTCTTTGTTCTTGTTATAACTTATTATTGTGCTTAAGGCTTCCAGGCAGAAAATTTCCCCTGGATTGATTTATTTCAATAATCACATTCGGGAGAAGGGTTATTGATATGAAAAAGATAATAATTTACTTGAGAATAATAACTTGATGTGGAAACTATATGGTTTGACTCAAGGGGGGCTTTCATAAGTTAATAAATTATTAAGTTGTGAATTCACAAAGCAACCATGAAACCTAATGATCTGATTTATGTTTAATTTCACTATTAAGATAGGTAATTAAATTGGATTAGAATAGCTAACAATAAATCGGGAGAGCTTGTTAGTAACCTTAGGGTTGTTTCTCCTACTTGAATAATTAAACTTGATTAATGAACTAATAGAATAAGCTGGATAGAATTAAATGAAATCAAATTCCCTAGTAGCTTAATCCCCTGATTTCTTTTCACCTAAATTTTGTGTTTGATCTCTTTTACTTTGAATTTTATTTACTTTACAGCGAATTCCTTTTATCATCGTCTAAATAATAATAGATTAACATAATTTTGGTAATTGATAAACAATCCCTGTGGATACGATACTTTCTTACTCTATATTACTTGTTGCGATTTTGTATACTTGCGAAAACCGTCGTCAAGTTTTTGGCGTCGTTGCCGAGGATTGGCGTATCAATATCAATACGAATTACCCTGTTATTAATTTAGACACTCCTTCGTTTTTATTTAATTTTCTTTTAAGTGTTGTTCCAGGTGTTTTATGCAAAGAAGATCAAGGACGACTGAACCTCTAGTCTTTGACCCAGAAATTGAAAGGACCTTTCGTAGGTACAACGCTGCAAGAAAAGCAAGAGAAATAAAACTCGAACAACAAGCAGACATGGCCAACGAAAACGAAAACAGAAACGAAAACGTAGTTGGACCACCACTTCAACATCCGGTCCGTACCTTAAGGGATTATACAACACCTAATCTGAATGGGACAACCTCAAGTATTACAAGACCTAGGGTAGAAGCTAATAACTTTGAGATTAAACCTGCAATTATCCAAATGCTCTCTACCTCGATCCAATATGGAGGTTTGCCTAGTGAAGATCCTAATGCTCACATCACCAATTTTTTGGAAATTTGTGACACATTCAAACAAAATGGTGTTTCTGAAGATGCAATCAAGTTGAGGCTTTTTCCTTTTACTCTTAGGGATAAAGCTAGATCATGGTTACAATCGTGTCCCGCTGGAAGTTTTACCACATGGGATGAATTAGCTCAAAAATTCCTAGCTAAATTCTTCCCATCCTTAAAAACCACCAAGCTGCGTAATGAGATAATGACATTTGCTCATCATGATCAAGAAAGCTTGTACGAAGCTTGGGAAAGATTCAAGGACTTGCTAAGGAAGTGCCCGCATCACAGTTTGCCCAAGTGGCTACAGGTACAAACTTTTTATAATGCATTATCTCCTAATATTAAAATCACTTTAGATGCAGCTGCAGGTGGATCCTTTGAAAAGAAAGGTATTGATGAAGCATATGAGTTGATAGAGAAGATGGCAAGCAACAGCCACTACCAAAACAATACCGAAAGGAGAAGAACTGCAGGAATCTATGAAATAGACGTCATTACAGCACTCAATGCCAAGGTAGATAACATGGTAAGGAAATTGGACATGTTAACCACTAATCCTGTGAATTCGATTATGCAAGTGTGTGATAGGTGCAATGGACAACATGGAATTGGGGAATGCATCATGGACTCCTTAAATCCGCAGACTTTGGAGCAAGTGAACTATGTGATGAATCAAGGAAGAAAGAATTACCCTTATTCAAATTCATATGATAACAGGTTAAGGAATCATCCTAACCTATCTTATGGTAATCCTAACAATGCCTTGAATACACCCCCAGGGTTTCACCCTCCAGAAAAGAAATCTCATGATGACCTCCTCACTGCCCTCTCCAAATCACACATGGAATTCATGAATGAAACCAGGGAGAACCATAAAATCTAGCAAGCTGCAATCAGGAATTTGGAGATTCAGTTAGGGCAGTTCGCAAACATGATGGCATCTCGACCTCAAGGTACGTTACCTAGCAATACTGAAAAGAATCCAAAAGAACAAGTGCAGGCTATCACCTTGAGGAGTGGCAAACAATTAGATGAACCACTGAGGAAAGAAAAGGAGGAAAAAGAACAATCAAAAGTGCCTATCATTGACTTAGAGGAAAAAGAAAAGGTAAAACCCTATGTTCCCCCTGTTCCCTTTCCACAAAGATTAAAGCACAAGATGACAAGAGCTTCCTTAAGTTTCTGGATGTGTTTAAGAAGCTTCAAATTAATATTCCTTTTGCTGAAGCTCTTGCTCAAATGCCTAGCTATGCTAAATTCCTAAAAGATATCTTGAGCAAGAAATGAAAAATTGATGATCAAGGAACGGTAATGTTAACTGAGGAGTGCAGTGCAATTATCCAAAACAAACTGCCTCCAAAGTTAAAAGATCCAGGAAGTTTTTCTATCCCTTGTAACATTGGTAATCTTGACTTTGAAAAGGCTTTGGCAGATTTAGGTGCTAGCATTAATCTTATGTCCTATGAAGTTTTTAAGATGCTAGGTATGGGAGAGCTCAAACCAACAAGGATGTCTTTGCAATTAGCAGATCGTTCAATTAAATATCCTAGAGGGATTGTAGAAGACGTGCTTGTAAAGGTAGGTACATTCATCTTTCCTGTTGATTTTGTTATTCTTGATATTGATGAAGACAGGGAAGGATCTCTAATCCTTGGAAGACCTTTTCTTGCAACTGCAAGAGCATTGATAGATGTCTATGAGGGTAAGTTGACTCTTAGAGTTGGACAGGAAGAGATTGTATTTGATGTACTTAAATCTTGTAAACTCCCTATGGATCATGGAGACTGTTTTAGAATTGACGTAATCGATGAATGTGTGGAGACCACTTTGCATGTTGAAAATAATGCTAACGAATCAAGCATCTTGAATGAAAAAGAAAAGGAACTACCTAAGCATGAACTGAAACAACTTCCACCTCATTTAAAACATGCATTTCTAGGTGAGAACCATTCTTTTCCTGTTATTATTTCTTCTCACTTAACGCTTGATCAAGAGGAAAGGTTGTTACAGGTTTTACAAAGGCACAAGAAAGCATTAGGATGGTCCATCTCGGATCTACAAGGAATAAGCCCAAGTGTGTGCATGCATAAAATCTTAATGGAAGAAGACTACAAGCCTTCAATCGAGCACCAAAGGCGACTGAATCCTAACATGAAGGAGGTAGTTAAGGCTGAAATTATTAAACTCTTAGATGCCGGCATCATTTATCCAATTTCAGACAGTAATTGGGTAAGTCCTGTCCAAGTTGTTCCAAAGAAGGGAGGTATGACTGTTATTTCTAATGAAAATAATGAATTAATCCCCACAAGAACAGTCACAGGTTGGCGTGTGTGCATAGATTATAGAAAATTAAATAAAGCAACACGCAAAGATCATTTTCCCCTTCCCTTTATTGATCAAATGCTTGAAAGGCTTGCAGGTTATCATTTTTATTGTTTCTTAGATGGCTATTCAGGGTACTTCCAAATACCTATAGCCCCTGAAGACCAAGAGAAAACTACATTCACTTGTCCTTATGGCACTTTTGCCTATAGGAGAATGCCTTTTGGGCTATGCAATGCCCCTGCAACCTTTCAAAGGTGCATGATGTCCATCTTTTCTGATATGGTGGAAAAATTTATTGAAATATTCATGGATGATTTTTCTGTATTTGGTTCTTCCTTCGATGCATGCCTTCATAATTTATCTTTAGTGATGCAACGATGTGAAGATACTAACCTTGTGTTAAATTGGGAAAAATGTCACTTCATGGTTAGTGAAGGTATTGTCCTAGGGCATAAAATCTCTCAAAAGGGGATTGAAGTAGACAAGGCAAAAATTGAGGTAATTGAAAAACTACCTCCCCCTAACACAGTGAAGGGCATAAGAAGTTTTCTTGGGCATGCAGGATTTTACAGGAGATTCATAAGGGATTTCTCAAAAATCACTAAACCTCTTTGCAATCTACTAGTTAAAGATGTTCCTTTTGATTTTGACAAAGATTGTTTAGATGCTTTTAACAGGTTAAAGAAGGAGTTAATCTCAGCCCCGATCATCACTACACCAGATTGGACTTTACCCTTTGAACTCATGTGTGATGCTAGTGATCATGCTGTAGGAGCTGTTCTTGGACAAAGAAAAGACAAGAAGTTGCATGTTATTTATTATGCAAGTCGCACATTAAATGATGCGCAATTAAATTATGCAACTACGGAAAAAGAACTGCTAGCTATTGTTTTTGCTTTTGACAAATTCAGGGCATATCTAATTGGAGCTAAAACAATAGTCTACACAGATCACTCCGCCATCAAATACTTGCTGGAGAAGAAAGATGCAAAGCCAAGACTCATTCGTTGGGTACTTCTATTGCAAGAGTTTGACTTAGAAATTCGCGACAAAAAGGGGACCGAGAACCTCGTTGCTGACCATCTTTCCAGACTTGAATTGGGGGAAGAAGACACAAGCGAGCTACAAATCAATGAAAGCTTTCCTCATGAGCAACTTCTTCTAATGGCAAATGCTCAAACCCCCTGGTACGCTGACATTATTAATTATCTTGTTTGCAAAATTCCTCCTCCCAATTTTTCTTACGAACAAAGAAAAATTTTTTTTCATGATATCAAATTCTACTATTGGGAGGAGCCATTTTTGTTCAAGTATTGTAGTGATCAGCTCTTCAGGAGATGTATACCGGAAACTGAAATAGAAAGTGTCCTTAAATTCTGCCATTCAATGGAATGTGGAGGCCACTTTGGAGCAAACAAGACAGCTGCGCGTATATTAGAAAGTGGTTTGTATTGGCCTAATCTTTTTAAAGATGCTTATAACTATGTTCGTCTTTGTGATCGTTGTCAAAGGTTAGGTAACATTTCGAAGAGACATGAAATGCCCCTGAACAGCATCCTTGAAGTCGAAATCTTCGATGTATGGGGTCTGGACTTTATGGGACCTTTTCCACCATCATATTCAAATCAATACATTCTAGTGGCGGTGGATTATGTGTCAAAGTGGGCAGAAGCTGTTGCTCTTCCAAACAACGATGCCAAAAGTGTGATGAGCTTCATTAAGAAAAACATTTTTACAAGGCATGGAACTCCCAGGGCGATAATCACGGACGGAGGTAAGCATTTTTGTAATAGATATTTAGACTCCCTTCTTGCAAAATATAGCGTCACTCATCGGGTAGGTACTCCATATCATCCTCAAACCAGTGGACAAGTAGAGGTCACTAATAGAGAAATCAAAAAGATCCTCGAAACCACTGTTGGACAATCGAGAAAGGATTGGTCCAAAAAGCTAGACGATGCTCTATGGGCCTACAGAACGGCATTCAAAACGCCTATAGGTATGTCTCCATATCGCATGGTGTATGGTAAGGCTTGTCATCTTCCTGTAGAGTTAGAACATAAGGCGTTTTGGGCCATTCAATTTTTTAACTTTAATGCAAAGGAGGTTGGTCAAAAGCGATTGCTACAGCTAAACATGATGGATGAAATGCGCCTTCACGCTTATGAAAATGCCAAAATATACAAAGATCGTACTAAACAATGGCATGATAAGCGCATTATCATGAGGGATCTAAAGGTAGGCCAGCAGGTGTTGCTCTATAACTCTAGACTTCGGCTATTTCCTGGTAAGTTGCACTCTAGGTGGTCTGGACCATTCACAATCAAGGAAATCTTTCCTCATGGCGCGATTGAAATAGTGGATGGTAAGTCGAATCGAAGTTTCAAGGTAAATGCTCAACGTTTGAGAAGCTATTATAATGAAAACTTTGAACCCATCAAGACTACAATTGGTCTTGCTTAGCCTAAACTAAGATAAGTGCGTCGAACTTAACAACGTTAAACAAAAGTGCTCATGGGAGACAACCCATCTATTTTTATTAAATTTTTGTCCATTTATTTATTTTTATTCCCTATTTTATTTGTCAAAATCCCAAATCTTTTCCATAAGTGATCTTTTGTTTAGTTCAGAGTTTGTAGGAAAAAGTGGAAATCCAGAACCAAGCACGCCCCAGGCGTGCCCTGAAGCACGCCCGTGCCATGAAATGAGAAGCCAGCCCACCCAGGCGTGCCCTGAAGCACGCTCGTGCATTTTTCCAAGGTATTGATACTTGAAGGTCAGAGAAGAGCACGCCTCAGGCGTGCCCACCAGCACGCTCGTGCCATAGAAAAGAGATAAACATACTGGAGGGTCAGAAGATTTGCAAGAAAAACTCGCGAGCGCACCTTCCATCTGCACGGGCGCGAGCTGAAGTCGCGAGCGCGACATTCACAAGCGCGAGCGCGACAATTAGAAAAGAGAGTCAGAAGATTTGTAAGAAAAACTCGCAAGCGCACCTTTCATATACGCGGGCGCGAGCTTCAGTCGCGAGCGCGACATTCATATACGCGGGCGCGACAAGCAGATCTGAGTGTCAGAAGCAATTGGACCTGAAGTCGCGAGCGCGATATTCATATGCGCGGGCGCGAGAAAGCACCTTTGAAAGGCAGAAAGTTTGCCAGCAAAATACGCGAGCGCGAAAAGAACTTGAGAGGCAGGGACAAGCACGCCCAAGCCGTGCTATGTAGCACGCCCGTGCCAGGTACGCCACTTTTGTTATTTTGCAGGTCAGAGGGAAGCACGCCCAGCTGTGCTCATCAGCACGGCCGTGCCACGATCAGACCAACTCATTTATTGGCGCCCCTATTTAAAGAGCACGCCTCCGAACCTTCTCTTTTCCATCTCGCACGCCCTAGCCGTCAACTCCTTTCTCTCAAACTTTCTCTTTTCTTCTCCCTTTTCTCTCAAATCAAACACTCTCCACCCAAAATTTTCACATAATCAACTCCAACAATGCCTCCTAGATACAAATGTAGCAGACCCGCATCATCCGTTGCTGCTCGGAAGCATTCGACTACGCGATCCTCCACGGCTCCTCAACCTCCTTCACCTCCTGAAATTCCATTCGAGTTTGCCTCATCCGATCAACAAGAAAGGTACACAAAATTATCTCTTCGGCCTATTTTACCGAATAGATTTATTGATGAGACTGCCTTAACGCAAGTGGGTCTTAGGGATATTGTGTTAGACCCTCTTAAGAGAATAGGATGGGGGGAATTTATTGATATGAAGGACTTAGTTTCTGCCCCTCTAACTCTAGAATTTCTAAGTTCCTATCGCGCTTTTATTCCATTATTGCCTAATTCACCACCAAGCAAGGTTAACTTTAGGCTTCTTAGTCAAGACTTTGAACTAACTGTGAATGAAATTAGCCACATTTTTGGGTTTCCTACAGACAATAGCCACATACAAATATCTAGTGATTTTAGTGCGTGAAATACTTGGCAAAATTTGACAGGTGAAGTGAATTATAATCCTAGATATTCTAAAGCATCCAAATTAAAAAAACCTTCCTTGCGCTACATTCACAAATTCTTATCTAATTCCATTTTTGGAAGGAGTGAAAGCGATGGGGTGCTAAGTTTGAACGAATTATGTTAACTGATCAAGCATAGCACGCCCATGGCAACTCTAGACAGACTTCCAGAGAAGAGCACGCCCTACCTGTGCTCTGTAGCACGCCCGTGCCTTAGTACTTCACTAGCCCGTGCTACCTAGCACGCCCCGTGCTTCACTAGCCAGACTCCCAGAACCAAGCACACCCAGCCCGTGCCATGAAGCACGCCCGTGCTGCCCAAGCGGAACCAGCGTGAATTTAACACACAAATCAAGCCTTTCTCACATGGGCCGACTTCAAGGAGTTTCCTAAACACACTAAACAAGACCTGGACCTATTCTTGAAGAAAAAGGAGTCCTAATCAAGAAGAAATCAAGAGCCTAAACAGTTATGATCTCCTATAAAGGATTTTGTGCTAAATAAGGATTCTATTTCCTAAAAGGAGTCAGACTTGCCTTCAGGATCTCTATATAAAGGGAGGAACTTCTCATAGTAAACACTCTCGTTTTTTGTACAATTCTTTACATAATTCTCTTCTTCTCAAAGATTTCAAGCTTCAAATAATTGTGCTAAGATTCAAGGAAGCCATCAACATAGTTGTGATACAGTTTTTATTCTAAACTCTTCATCTTGTTTCTTTCTTTATTATTGTCTTTAAATATGATGAATGATTCAAGTGTGATTGAGTTTAATTTAATTACTATGTCTAGCTAAACTTTTATACTAGGGATTTGATGTAATTTAATTCGATTCCAGCTTATAATATTAGATTTATTTTTCTTTGTTCTTGTTATAACTTATTATTGTGCTTAAGGCTTCCAGGCAGAAAATTTCCCCTGGATTGATTTATTTCAATAATCACATTCGGGAGAAGGGTTATTGATATGAAAAAGATAATAATTTACTTGAGAATAATAACTTGATGTGGAAACTATATGGTTTGACTCAAGGGGGGCTTTCATAAGTTAATAAATTATTAAGTTGTGAATTCACAAAGCAACCATGAAACCTAATGATCTGATTTATGTTTAATTTCACTATTAAGATAGGTAATTAAATTGGATTAGAATAGCTAACAATAAATCGGGAGAGCTTGTTAGTAACCTTAGGGTTGTTTCTCCTACTTGAACAATTAAACTTGATTAATGAACTAATAGAATAAGCTTGATAGAATTAAATGAAATCAAATTCCCTAGTAGCTTAATCCCCTGATTTCTTTTCACCTAAATTTTGTGTTTGATCTCTTTTACTTTGAATTTTATTTACTTTACAGCGAATTCCTTTTATCATCGTCTAAATAATAATAGGTTAACATAATTTTGGTAATTGATAAACAATCCCTGTGGATACGATACTTTCTTAACTATATTACTTGTTGCGATTTCGTATACTTGTGAAAACCGTTGTCATAGTGCTAATGTTAGGCTTACTCCTCGGAATGATCGAGCCATTGTCTACTAGGTCCTGGATGCGGTTTTTGAGTGTCCAGCAGGCTTCGGTCTTGTGCCCGTATCCCTGATGATACTCGCAATATTCATCTGCCTTGTAGTTTCTTGGCAATGGATTGGGAGGTGGCCTTGCTTCTAGAGGCTTGATATAGTTGGCCTTGACAGCCTCTCTAAAAACCAAAAGGATTGGCATTCCAAGGTCAGTGTATGTTCTTCTCGACTGATTACCATTCCTCATGTTCCCCACACGTAATGGGTTAGAGGGGGTGATGCTCGCCACTTCGTGGACTTTGCTAGCTTGGCTAGGCTTCTTGTATTTAGAGGTTCCTGAGTCTTCTTTCAGTTGCCCTATTTGGATCAGATCTTCCACCTTTGTAGCAGTGGCGATGAGCGACTGGAACGTTGGTAGGTACTGGGTTTGCAATCGTTGTTGGTAAACAGGCTGCAGGTTTTTTATTATTATATCGACCTGCTCCTGCTCAGAAGGCCGATTAATCATCTGGGCAGCCTTGGCCCTCCACCTCGTAAGGAACGAGGAGAAAGGCTCATTATTCTTCTGCTTGGTGGTCTCTAACTCTCTTCGAGTAACATCCACCTCCATATTGTAGTGGTACTGTGAATTGAATGCATTACAGATATCCTCCCAGGTCTTCATCTTAGACCAATCAAGGCTAACAAACCATCTTAATGCAGCACCGGTAAGAGATTGTTGGAACAACTGAGCAAGGAGCTCACTGCTCAATCCGAATGGGTTTAGGGCACCCACATACATTTTCAAATGTGTTTTAGGACAAGTGGTTCCATCAAACTTGTCCATGTTGGGCATTTTGAATTTAGTTGGTAACCTGGCTTCGGGGAACAAAGACAAAGAGTCCATGTCCACCACTTCCTTGTGGGTCTTCAGGGCAGTGATAGACCTTTCCAGTAGTTCCAACTTTTCCCTCATCCTTTGAGCTTCTAGCTCGGAAGCAGTTTTGGAGGGCATGTCGTCCAGGTTCAGGGTAGGGTTTGTAGGTTCAGCAGCAGGTCCCTGATTGGAGGCAGCAGGTCCACTTCCCCCAGCGGAAGCCCCATTTCCATTTCCATTCCCATTACCCAGTTCAGCTATCAGGGCGGTCCTTTGGGCAGCCAGTGCTTCATTCATTCTGGCCTCCATTCTAGCCTCTAGTTGTTCAATGAGGATTTGGATATCAGCAAGTGATGCCATTGGTGCAAATAAAGTTGTAGGAGTTGCAGGTGAAGCTAGTGTAGCTGGTGAAGCTGGTGAAGCTGGTGATAGTACTGTAGGTGTGGCTGGCACTGATGTGGGCACTTGGATCATGGGCACCTGAAAGTACAAGGGTAGTTGGATTAGGTATAGTGTTTGGTGTATGAGGTAGGTTGACTCCTTGTCCAACTGTGCATGACTAATGGTGAAAGAGTGTTTTCCGTCCTCTTTGCGTTTACCCCATGTTTATGGTATGTCGTGAATGCACGTAACAGCACGTCATAATCTATTTTAATGATATGGTTCTCATCATTGGGTGCATACAGTCCTAGAGGGTAGGTTCTATAGGCTATGACACGAATAGAGAATCGGCTTATAAAGGGACCCTTGAGCCTTGAGCATCGATATACCTAAACACATGTGGAACAAAGAGTTTCACGTGGGTCCAACAGTACGCATGCCCATGGGCCATCCCCAAAAGGATTAGGGATGGTTTTCGAAAACAGGGAGGACGCTTTGGCTGTCCGTCGACATAATCAAAGAGACCTGCCGATCAGCGCTACTTGCTATCCAGACTCAGAAGTTTGAACAGAGAGAGAAGAAATTCATTTGAAATTCATTTTTTATGCAATGGAGAAAAAGATTCTCAATCGTGCAAATAAATAAACAAATTTAAATGACTTAAAGCAAAGTTCAATTAGGTCCAAATTTTTCTTATTAAGCATTCTTAAAGAAAGAATACTTAAATTTTTTGTTGGGGTACCCTGCAAAACAAAACATAATACCCTAAAGAAGGGCCAGGTTAGTTCATACAACAATTGTAGTCCACTTTATGCAAAATGATTACATAAGTCCCCAGCAGAGTCGCCAAACTGTGAACCCCTCCCCCAAATATCATAGCATATGAATGCATGTGACTAAGGGTAGAAATGCACGTGAATGTATGAGTCGCCACCTTGTTTAATTATTTTCGGGTAAACTAGGAAAAACCCTAAGTTGACTCCAATTTTAATTAACCTAATTACTAGATTAATTATCCCAATGTCTAAGGCCTGGTTTGCGAACCCGAGGTGGATCCCGAGACCATGTCATGTTGATGAACTAACCAAAGAATGAATGCTTTGCAAGATATGATTTGGACCAATGAAAGTGTTTATGCGATTTTGACTTGCCGCTCGGGGTTATATCCCGAACGTGCCTACGTACTTCCGTTTGAAGGGAAGATCAAAGTCGACGTAGTTCGATAGGCCTCTTTTAGAGGGCTTTGAATGAGGATGCTTTATGCATGAGTGTGTGTATGCTTTGTGCATTTTGTTTAGGCATTTTGCCAAAGAATTGATTGATTTTTAGGCATTTGATGCCAAAAATGTTGATTTTAATGGCTTTTAGCCAAAAAGATTGATTTAGGCAATCGTTGCCAAAAATGATTAATTTTAGGCGATTGTCGCCAGAATGATTGATTTTAAAGCTTTTAGCCAAAAAGAGTGATTTAGGCAATTTGATTGCCAAAATGATGTTGATTGGGCGATTGTCGCCAAAACGATTGATTTAAGGCTTTTTGCCAAAATAAGTTGATTAATTTTAAGGCATTTTGCGAACAGATCGATTTAATTGTAGGCAATTTGTTGCCAAAACGTGATCGATTAAGGCTTTTGGCCACAATTATTAATTAATTGGGCTTAAGCCGGATTTGTTTGAAATAAAGGCGATTACACCATAGCTATTAATTAACTAGGTGTTTTAAGCCAATATTGTCGGATTTAGGCTTTAATACCACGATTATTAATTAATCGGGCATTTAGCCTAAATTTATTTAATTGAGGCAATTTGTTTGCCTAATGATGACATGGATGCATTTATGCAGTTGTAGAATTATTAGGAGTAGAAAAGAAGCATGCATGAAGTGCTAAAATTAAATAGGCAGAGTTCAGTTCATGTACCTGATTTAATCGTCGACCGCTTCTTAACTCCAGGTTAAGCTCCTCGTTAAGGGAATTAATTTTAATTTAATTTTAAGTGACCAAGTATCACAACAATAAAATAAAACTAAAATTAAAAAATGCAAGAAAGCAGTAAAGAATCGCAAAGAGCGTAGGGAGAAGGAGCGTCCGTCAACACAGACTCAGTGTCTCAAAACGGAGCCCCAGAGCCATTTTTTATAGGAAAAAACGTGACCCCGGGCGCCCCTGCCCGCCTGGGCTGGGCGGGCATGCCCGCCTGGCCTGGGCGGGCATGCCCACCCCCGCGGGTGGGCATGTGTGCCTTTTCCCCTCTCTTTTTTTTCGTTCCGGAGGCTTTTTCGGGAGTTCCGGACCTCCAAAAAATATTCCGAGACCAGTTCCGTGATCCTCGTAATTTTTCGGACATTTCAAGTACCATATTGGCACACTTCCAGTGAACTTTTTGAATGACCTCCGATCCGACCGGACTGTTTGCAGTCCAAAAAAAATGGCTCTTTGAGCCTCAAAATTTGAGTATTCACAACCAGTTCTGTGATCCCCATAATTTTCCAGACATTTCAAGTACCATATTGGCATATTTTCGGTGAACTTTCCGAATGGCTTCCGGTCCGACCGGACTGTTTGCAGTCCGGGAAAACTGGCTCTTTGAGTTTCAAAATTTGGGTATTCACACATATCACATCCCATTGGGTCCTACCCTAGGTGTCCTAGCTTACCAACATTACCCTATCTCACATACCCTATGAAAACACCTTATATAGGATAGTCTAATCATTTTGACTATGTCCTTTTACAGGTACCCGTCCAAAGACCACCTGTACCTGAAACACCAACTGAGCTCTCACCCACAAGTCCAACAACCCCGACTGCACCAATGGCATCACTCACTGACATCCAAAACATCATCGAACAACTAGAAGCCAGAATGGAGGCTAGAATGAATGAGGCATTGGCTGCCCAGAGGACTGCCCTAATAGCTAAACTAGGTGGTGGTAATAGGAATGGGGCTTCCGCCGGGGGAAGTGGACCCACTACCTCTAATCAGGGTCCTGCTGCTGAACCAACAAACCCTGTCCTTAACCTGGATGACATGCCCTCCAGAACTGCTTCTGAGCTGGAAGCTCAGAAAATGAGAGAGAAACTAGAACTCCTGGAAAGGTCTATTACTGCCCTTAAGACACACAAGGAAGTGGTGGACATGGACTCCTTGTCCTTGTTCCCTGAAGCAAGACTGCCCACGAAGTTCAAAATGCCCAACATGGACAAGTTTGATGGAACCACTTGTCCCAAAACGCACCTGAAAATGTATGTGGGTGCCCTCAACCCGTTTGGCCTGAACAGCGAGCTCCTTGCTCATTTGTTTCAGCAATCTTTGACTGGTGCTACATTAAGATGGTTTGTAAGCTTGGATCGTTCCAAAATGAAGAATTGGGAGGACATATGTAATGCTTTCAACACGCAGTACCATTATAATATCGAAGTGGATGTTACCCGGAGGGAGCTGGAAACCACTAAACAAAAGAACAATGAGCCCTTTTCCTCATTCCTTTCGAGGTGGAGAGCCAAAGCTGGTCAAATGATCAACCGACCCTCTGAACAGGAACAAGTTGACATAATAATCAAGAATTTACTGCCTGTCTACCAGTCACAGCTTCAAACACAGTACTTGCCTACGTTCCAATCGCTCATTGCGACTGCAACTAAGGTGGAAGACTTAATCCAGTTGGGTCAACTCAAAGAAGACTCATACAAGAGGCAGAATCATGCTGGACTTTGAAAAACCGCCTATAAGACCTGGTTGACAATGGGTCCATCATCCCCAAGAGCAAGCTGAACATCAACTAATCCATTGCTTAACCATGGGATTAATGCAAAATTGCTGAACAAGAATCGTTCAATCCTTTCAAACTTTTCTTAGAAATGAATGAAGTTTGTGTCTGAGAAGGTTGAGATCAAACCTCCAAAAGAACAAAGGAATTGTTCAAGACCAACAACAACCTGTCCGATCGATTTAAGCATCGAGAAGAACAAAGTCACTACAGTCAATCCAATCCTAGTCCATCACAGTCCACCTAGAGTCTATCTTTTAGGGTCTAGTTTTTTTTCTTTTCATTTTCATTTCCATTCAAGTGTTCATTCAATCCAAATTTGTAAATCTGAGTGTCTTTTGTACACAAATTTTGTCTTATCAATAAAAAGGATCAGTTTATGTCCCAATCATGTTTATACACTTTCCCTATTCTTTCCTGTGAAAGCACAAAAAAAAAAAATAAATTAAAAAAAATGATGATAAAAAAAAGGAAAAAAAAAGATAATAAAAATTGGCAAAGAAAAATGCATTCATTTGCTCTGCATCAATCAAAGCTGGGGGCATCCTAAGAAGCACCATCAAAGGGGAAGTTGTGAAGGGTAATCATGGAAAGGATCCAGCAAAGGGTACGCAAGACTTCAAACAGTACCGAGGCAAAGCCGATTGAAGGGGTTAGGGCCAGAATGGTTTCTCTGAAAACCCAGGAATGGAAGATGCTCCGACAGAGAGGTGTCTGAATTTTGAGCTTAAAACCGATAGAACAGAGAAGTTATGAATTGGGTTGGGTCTGCACGAAGTCGCAATGCTATCCATACACTACTCAAGTCATCTCAGAATCAAGTTGCCTCAAAATTCTTTATGGAGAGGCTGTTTCTAAGCAAGCCAAAGGAAAAACGGGACAAAAGGAACCCCTGGTCAAAAGGAAGCAAACAAAGCAAAAGAAAAAAATGAGTCAAAAGGAACTTCTGCACAAAAGAAAGAAATCAAGGACAAAGCTACAGGAAATCAGGTTGTCAAAAACGGGTCGACTGCAAGCTCTCCGTTAAATTCAAGCCCATCAAGGGTAGATGACAAATCATTTCAGCCATAAGGACAAAGACCAAGCGGCTGCTCACACTTTGAAAAAGCAAGTTAAAAGAAGCAGTCATTTCCACAAATTGGATGACAACAAACACCTTGAAAATCAAACGCCAAGCATGGAACAAGTACAAGTGTCCTTATAAACAAGGATCATTTCTCAAAACAAGGAAAAGGAAGAGTCTCCTCAAAATTCCTTATGGAGAGGAGAACCATTGAGGAAATAAGTTTCAAATTCAGAGGAAGATAAAGTTCAAGAAAAGGAACCAAATTAACCTCAAGAATTCAAACATGGCGAAGCCACAAACTCAAAGCATAAAAGCTTCTTCAACACTCAAGCCACTCAAGTTACCACCACAATGTGGGTATTCAAAACTCTTTAAGATGAATACAAGTCATATTTCAGTCAACCAGTGGTAAAACCACTACAACGACAAAGTCAGATTCGCCTCGAGTCAATAAGTTGATTCAACATCATCAAAGTCTGGAAGGAATCCCACAAAGACATCCAGCCGGGAAGGAATCCGGCGAAGAAATCAAGTCAGAAATGAATTCTGCATCAACATCAAGTCGGGAAGGAATCCCGCAGAGACATCCAGTCTGGAAGGAATCCCGCAAAGACATCAAGCCGGCAAGAAATCCCGCGAAGAAATCAAGTCAGAAATGAATTCTGTATTAATATCAAGTCGGGAAGGAATCCCGAAGAAATCAAATCGGAAATGAATTCCACAATCAGCATTCAGGCGAAATTGAATTTTGCCCCAACAGCAAGTCGGAAATAAATTCTGCACCAAGACGGAAAGGAATTCTGCACTAACATCAAGACGGAGATGAATTCCGCACCAGCCGAGCACGAAGTTCGCATTTCGGAAGGAACTACAAAAGACCTGATTCTCCCCATCCCCCGAAGAGTTCTTGGAGATACGTAGGCAGCCACAAAGGCGCGGTCACAAACATAAGTTTGCATCATAAAAAGCATTTTCTCTTTGCCAATAAAAAATATAAAAAAAAGAGAAGAAAAGAAAAATAAAAAAAAGCTGGAGTTGAAAACCCGAAAGGGCGGCTTCAGGCAAGAATTGAGCCCGCTAGGCTGAAAACCCGAAAGGGCGGTCTAGGAAAAAGTTAGGGCAAAGAGCCTGCTAGAGTCGAAAACCCGAAAGGGCGGCTACTAGGCAAAAAAAAAAAAAAATCCCTTTCAAAGGTCTCCTTGGGAGTGTATAAATCATTTTTTCCAGGAATCACTGAGTTCCTTTGAGTCAAAATTCACTACAAGAAAAAATTTGAGTCTCTAAATCGAGTCTCCAATGAGTCTCTAAAATCAAGTCTCCATCACCAGTGGTCATTCCACAATGAGTCACAAGTTCGTTTTGAAAGCGTCACTCTTTGAGTCATTCCTCGAGAAAAAAAGAGAGAGAGGAAAATGTCAGTTTAATCCCCGGGGTTTCCAAAACAAACCCTAAAAAATGTCAAACATAATCATTGAGAGGTAATTCTTTAATACCTCGTCTCCACTCGGACCATCGTTTCTTCGATCCTTTCAGACGAGCGATGTCATCCACATTGTCCGTTTTCCTCGAGTCATATAAGTAGCTTTGTTCTCTTTGATTCCTCAATCGATTGGACAAGTGCAACACTAATGTTTTGAAGTATTCCATGGTCAACACCATTCTAGGGGCAAGAAGTGATAAGAACCTTCACCATTCTCCCATCACAGAAGTAATCACGGAATTTTTAGAAGAAATTCTATTTCAGCTAATAAGGGCATCAATTCTCTCGAGCAGGGGGCAAAATCCTCCAAATCAGATTCAGGGGCAAGTGTTATAAAAAAAAAAACATACACAACCCAGGGTGGAACCCAACCATCGTCAATCTGTTTTACACAAACCCAGGGTAGAACCCGGTTAATGGTTGACCTTTTTTTACATAGAACCTAGGGTGAAACCCTAACCAATAACCAATCATTTTTCATCCAAAACCAAGCCATTTGATCATTTCAACTTTAGGTGGACCCTTGGTTCTCAAAAAAAAAAAAAAAAAACAAAGATAAAACAAATCTCTTTTCAAGCCTTCATTAAGAGGCAAAACATCTTTGCAAGTCCTCTAAGAGGCAAAATCTCCCTTCACGCCCTCATTAAGAGGCAAAACATCTTTTCAAGCCCTCATTAAGAGGCAAAACATCTTTTCAAGTCCTCTAAGAGGCAAAATCTCTTTTCAAGTCCTCTAAGAGGCAAAATCATCTTTTCAAGCCCTCATTAAGAGGCAAAACATCTTTTCAAGTCCTCTAAGAGGCAAAATCTCTTTTCAAGTCCTCCAAGAGGCAAAATCTCTTTTCAAGCCTTCATTAAGGGGAAAAGCCTCTTTTACAAGTCCTCTAAGAGGCAAACTTTCTTTTCAAAGTCCTCAAAGAGGCAAAAACGTCTTTAAGTTGCAAACATGAATCCATGCATTTGATCATTCCATTTCAAAGGAAAAGAACCAACGGCGAGGTTTCCTCCTCTGCCCATCCTCAAAATTTGCTCCTTCAGACAGCCACTGGCTCTCATAAATTATTTTTATGATAGCCAGTGGGGGGCAACTGTGAATACTCAAATTTTGAGGCCTAAAAGGCCAGTTTTCCCGGACTGCAAACAGTCCGCCCGGAGAAGCCTCCGGAATGAAAAAACTAGAAAGTTTTTCGGCTGCGGCGGTGGCAGCCGCCCTTAACGGCAGCGGTAGCCGCCGGCGACAGCGGCTGCGGTCGACTGTGAATACTCAAATTTTGAGGCTCAAAGAGCCAGTTTTCCAGGACTGCAAACAGTCCGGCCGGACCAAAGGCCATTTTGGAAGTTCACCAGAACTATGCCAATATGGTACTTGAAATGTCCGAAAAATTATGAGGATCACGGAATTGGTCCTGGAATATTTTTTGGAGGTTCGGAACTCCCGAAAAAGCCTCCGGAACGAGAAAAAAAGCACACGGGTCGATGTGCCCGCCCTCAGGGGTGGGCACGCCCACCCAGGAGGGCGGGCATGCCCGCCACCAAAGGGCAGGCACGCCCGCCACCAAAGGGCAGGCATGCCCGCCCCCCTGAGGCGGGCACGCCCGCCCTCGAGGGCGGGCAGGACCGCCCTCAAGTCTCCTTCTTTCCTATAAAATTGGCCTCGGGGCCTCCGTTTTTACCCACTCAGTCTGTGTTGACGGACGCTCCTTCTCCCTTACGCTCCTTGCGATTCTTTACTGCTTTCTGCATTTTTATTTAGCTTTATTATTTTCTTGCTTTGCTATTTGGTCATTTAAAATTAAATTAATTAATATTCCCTTAACGAGGAGCTTAAACTGGAGTTAAGAAGTGGCCGTCGATTAAATCAGGTACATAAACTAAACTCCGCCTTTTTTTTATTTTAGCACTTCATGGATGCTTCTCTTCTACTCCTAATAACTCTACAACTGCATAAATGCATTCACATCACAATTAGGCAAATAAACTGCCTCAATTAAATATGATTAAGCTTTAATGCCCGGTTAATCAATAATCGTGGTATTAAGCTTAAATCCGACAATATCGGCTAAAAGGACCTAGTTAATCAATAACTACGGTTAATTGCCTTTATTTCAAACAGCCTGGCTTAAGTCCAATTAATCAATAATTGTGGCTAAAAAGCCTTAATCAACCACGTTTTTGGCAACAATTTGCCTACAATTAAATCAACCACATTTTGGCAACAGATTGCCCACGGTTCAATCAATTTTTGGCAAACAAATTGCCTATAAATTAGATTAATCACTTTTTAGCGACAAATCGCTTAAATCACAATTTTTGGCTAAAAGCCTTCAAACAGTTGCTTTTGGCAAATAAATTGCCTTAAGTCAATCAATTTTGGCGACAAACGCCCAATCAATCAATTTTCAGGTAATAAATTGTCTAAATCAACTTATTTTGGCTAAAAGCCTTAAAATCAATCATTTTGGCGACAATCGCCTAAAATCAATCATTTTGGCAATCAAATTGCCTAAATCACTCTTTTTGGCTAAAAGCCTTAAAATCAATCATTTTGGCGACAATCGCCTAAAATCAATCATTTTGGCAATCAAATTGCCTAAATCACTCTTTTTGGCTAAAAGCCTTAAAATCAATCATTTTGGCGACAATCGCCTAAAATTAATCATTTTGGCAATCAAATTGCCTAAATCAATCTTTTTGGCTGAAAGCCTTAAATCAATCAATTTTTGGCAATAAAATTGCCGAATCAACATTTTGGCATCAAATGCCTAAAAATCAATCAATTCTTTGGCAAAATGCCTAAACAAAATGCACAAAGCATACACACACTCATGCATAAAGCATACCCATTCAAAGCCCTTTAAAAAAGGCCTATCGAACTACGTTGACTTTGATCTTCCATTCAAATGGAAGTACGTAGGCACATTTGGGATTTAACCCCGGGCGGCAAGTCGAAATCACTTAAACTTTTTTATTGGTCCAATTGCATCATTTACCCTGCAAAGCATTCATTGTTTTGGTTAGTTCATCAGCATGACATAGTCTCGGGATCCACCTCGGGTTCGTAGACCATGCCTTAACATTGGGTTAATTAATCTAGCATTTAGGTTAATTAAAATTGGAGTCACTTAGGGTTTTTTCCCTAGTTTACCCTAAAATAATCAAACAAGGTGGCGACTCATACATTCACGTGCATTTTTGCCCTTAGTCACATGCATTCATATGCTTGATATTTGGGGTAGGGGTTCACACCGCCGCATCCCGCTGCTCCCTGGTCCTGATGGCATAAGCCCTCGCCTGTGCTCTAGCCTCTGGTCTCTCCACAGTCTCAGAAACTGGTCTCTCACTCCTAGTACCATATCCCTCACTACGGCCTCTACCTCTGCCTCTCTGAACATAGGGAGCTGGCCTCCCAACCTGCTGAGCTGGACGAGTCACAGTCATAGGACAATCCCTAATTATATGCTCCGTGGATCCACTTCTATGGCAAGCTCGCGTAGCTCTCCAACACACCCCAATATGTCTCCTGCCACACTGACTGCAAATTGGTAGACTTGACCATGTAGCACCTCCACCACTAGCAACAGATAAAGCCGGAGGAGCTGATCTCGGAAATATACCCCGACCAACTGTCTGGCTCGGTCTGACCCCCATCTGCGGTTCGCCTCTAAATCTCTTGCTACTAGAATGGATCCCTGAAGTCTGTCCAGACATAGCACTCTGAAATCTCTTATACTGACTGCTCTGCTGGATCCTCTGACCTCTGGCCTGTCTCTCGTTCCGAATAATCTCAAGCTCTGTAGCAGCCTTCACCAAACCAGCTAATGTAGTGTGGGGCTGGGATGTCAAGTGCATCCTATACTCATCTAGTAACCCCTTCCGAAACCGCTTACACCGATCTGCCTCAGTAGGGACCAACGTAGAAGCATTCCTACTCAACCGCAGAAACTCCCGCTCATACTCGGAGACAGTCATCCGTCCCTGCCTAAGCTCAAGGAACTCTGCTATCCTCTGATCTGTGTATAACGCCCCCACATATTTCTCCCGAAAAGCAGAGAGAAAGAAATCCCAAGTAACATCCTCGGCTTTCGCTGTCTTAACCACAGACTCCCACCATAGGTAAGCCTCTTCCTTTAGCAAGGAAACAGCACAAATCAATCTATCTGTAGGAGTACACTGCATGTGGTCCAAAACCCTCTCTGTAGCTTGGAGCCAAAATTCTGCTGTAGAAGGATCATCATCTCTCCGACCCATAAAATCCTCAACACGATACTTCCTCAGTCTCTCTACCGGGGTATGAACTGGAACAGGGGCTGGTGCGACTGGAGCCTGGGGAACAGCTCCCGCAGCCTGCCTCAATGCAGCTACCAACTGCTGTACCAAATCACCCTGATTAGGCCCAGGACCCGCAGTAGCCTGCCCTACAGCCGAGGCGCGCTCTGCATTAGAACCCAAAATGCCACCAGCAACACCACCGGCTAGCCTACCGCCCTCTAACATAGCACCCTCTGGAGGGGCATAACTGTCCACCTCCTCATCCAGCAGGTGCTGAGACATCACTAAATACCTAAAAAGACCAGCGGATTCGCATCAGAGAGAAATTCCCAAAACAGACTAATATGGCATGTATTTAACTTCAATCAATTATATCATTACTCCAAAGCGGATAAACTCTCATACCAAATCATATATCCTAGAATCGTCTAAACCTATGCTCTGATACCACAAAATGTAACACCCACTGACCAATCCCGGAGAACCAGACAGCGGATGCCACAATCGGTGCCGGAGCACCGTCTTATGCCACTTATTAAAGCTAGATCACAAATTAGAAGTGGTTAAAATTTCATAAGGAGGCAAGTAATTAACCTTTTTTTTTTTTTTACAAAAATAATGTTTAAGGAATTTCCTACGAAAATTTCGCAAGAGTTTCCCCTAAAAATAAACTTGCCACACAAAGAAAATATACACACTTCCAATTTTCTCCAAACCCCCAAAACTCCAATTAAACACAACATACCACAAGCACTTCTAATATCCATCAACATACGCATAATATTCTAAACACATTCTTTTAAAAGCATATATAATCATCATACACCAAAAATATAATAAGATGTTATTTTCTTAAATAATCATAACTCTTAATACATTATAAACTTATTATATCCAACCTTCACAACACAATGTTTATATACATGCCAAAATCACCATTTACAAAATATCCTACCCAAAATGTGATATCTACTCTGATGCTCCTCCTCTGGTCTTGAAAAACACCCTCCGCTCCTAACCTGCGCGTGATAAAAATCAACGCGCTGAGTGGAAGACTCATTGGTGCTAAATAACCAACAATTAAATTAAAATAGAATAGCCAAGTCAAATCTGAAATTACTCAACTATATAAATACCGAAATCGCATTCATTTAATTCAAATACTTTGAAAGCAATGAGAAGATTATAAATACAAATATGTCTTCATTCTTTTATAGCAACAATAAAATTTCATTTTTTTGTCAAGGCTCGTACTCATGCAGAATGAACATAAGTAGATTTGATCGTGGCCTATATTAGCGCCACCCCCATCACATACTTGTGAATACCTAAATTTTGAGGCTCAAAGAGCCAATTTTTCCAGACTGCAAACAGTCCGGCCGGACCGGAGGTCATTCAGAAAGTTCACCGGAAGTGTGCCAATATGATAATTGAAACGTCCGAAAAATTACGAGGGTCACGAAACTGGTCCCGGAATATTTTTTGGAGGTCCGAAACTCCCGGAAAAGCCTCCGGAACGGAGAAAGGCACACATGTCCGCCCGCGGGGGTGGGCATGCCCGCCCTAAGGGACGAGCGCGCCCGCCCAGCAAGGCGGGCATGCCCGCCCAACCTGGGCGGACATGCCCGCCCAGAATGGGCGGGCACGCCCGCCCATCATAGGCGGGCGCGCCCGCCCAGAATGGGCTGGCACGCCCGCCCAGCATGGGCGGGCACGCCCGCTCTCTTAGGCGGGCACGCCCGCCCGGGGTGCATTTTTTTCTATAAAAAGAGGCCCCGGGGCTCCATTTTAGACACAGTCTGTGTTGACGGACCTCTCTTCTCCCTTTACGCTCTTTGCGGTTCTTTTATCGCTTTCTGCATTCTTTATTTTTTATTTTATTTAGCTTTCATTTTTTTTCTTGCTTTATTAAGTGGCCATTAAAATTAAATTAATTAATTTCCCTTAACGTGGAGCTTAACCTGGAGTTAAGAAGTGGCCGTCGACTAAATCAGGTACACAAACTAAACTCTGCCCATTTAATTTTAGCATTTCATGCATGCTTCTTTTCTACTCCTTCTAAATTCTATAACAGCATAAATGCATTCATATCATCCACCAGGCAAATAAAATTGTCTTAAATAAATAAAATTAAGCTTAAGTGCCCGGTTAATTAATAATCGTGGTGTTAAAGCTTAAATTCGACGATATTGGCTAAAAGCCTAGTTAATCAATAACTATGGTGAAAGAGCCTTATTTCGAACAGTTTTTTGGCCTAAGTCTAATTAATCAATAATTGTGACTTAAAGGCCCTGATTAAACACTTTTTCTTTTTATGGCAATTAATTGCCTATATTTCAATTTAATTAATCACTTTAGGCAAACAAATTGCCTATAAGTGACAATTGATTCTTTTTTATAGCGACAAATCGCTTAAAGCAATATTTTGGCTAAAAGCCTTTAATTAATCACTTTAGGCAAACAAATTGCCTATAAGTGAGAATTGATTTCTTTTTCATAGCGACAAATCGCTTAAATTAAATTATTTGGCTAAAAGCCTTAAAATTAATTCATTTTGGCACAATTGCCTTAATCAATCAATCTTGGCGACAATCACCCAATTAACCTTTTTTTTTTTTTTGGCAAATTAATTGCCTAAATCAACGTTTTTGGCTTTAAAAGCTTTGAAACAATTCATCTTTGGCACAAATGCCTTAAAAATAAATCTTTTGGCAAGGATAAGCCCAAATTAATTCTTTTGGCTAAAAGCCTCAAAATCAACATTTTGGCACCAAGTGCCTAAATCAATCAACACTTTTTTTGGCAAAATGCCTAAAAATCAACTCTTTGGCAAAAAGCCTAAACAAAATGCACGAAGCATACACACACTCATGCATAAAGCATCCCAATTCAAAGCCCTCTAAAAGAGGCGCATCGAACTACGTTGACTTTGATCTTCCATTCAAACGGAAGTACGTAGGCACGTTCGGGATTTCACCCCGAATGACAAGTCGAATTCATTCAAACATTTCACTTGGTCCAATTACTTCATCTTCCTTGCAAAGCAAACATTCATTCATTTTGGTTAGTTTAGCAGCATGACATAGTCTCGGGATCCATCTCGGGTTTGCATATCATGCCTTAAACATTGGGTAATTAATCTAGTAACTAGGTTAATTAAAATTGGAGTCACTTAGGGTTTTTTCCTAGTTTACCCTAAAATAATTAAACAAGGTGGCGACTCACACATCACGTGCATTTCTTCTCATTCATCATATGCATTACATGCCTATGTGTTTTTGGGGGAGGGGTTCACAGTTTGGCGACTCTGCTGGGGAATTATGTAATCATTTTGCATAAAGTGGACTACAATTGCTGTGTAAACTAACCTGCCCTTCTTTAGGGTATTATTTTACAATGCTTTGTTTTGCAGGGTACCCTAGCAAGGAATTAAGTGTTCTTTCTTTAAGAATGCTTAATGAGGAAAAATTTGGACTTAATTGAATTTTACTTTAAAGCATTTAAATTCGTTTATTTATTTGCACGATTGAGAATCTTTTTCTCCATTGCATAAAAAACGAATTTCAAATGAATTTCTTCTCTCTTCTGTTCAAACTTCTGAGTCTGGATAGCAAGTAGTGCTGATCGGCAGGTCTCCTTGATTATGTCGACGGACAGCCAAAGCGTCCTCCCTGTTGCCGCAAACCATCCCTAATCTTTTTGGGGGTGGCCCATGGGTATGCGTACTGTTGGACCCACGTGAAACTCTTTGTTTCACATGTGGTTAGGTATATCCATACTCAAGGCTCAAGGGTCCCTTTATAAGCCGATTCTCTATTTGTGTCATAGCCTATAGAACCTATCCCTTAGGACTGTATGCACCCAATGATGAGAATCATACCATTAAACGGATTATGACGTGTTGTTGTGCGCATTCACGACATATCATAAACATGGGGTAAACATAAAAAAAAGAAGAGCGGAAAAACCCCCTTTTACTTTCAGTCATGCACAGTTGGACAAAGAGTCAATCCACCTCACATCAGTTACCTGATACACCAAACACTATACCTAATCCAACTACCCTTATACTTTCAGGTGCCCCCTGTTCAAGTGCTAGCCACACCGGCAGTGCTATCACCAACTTCACCAGCTTCACCAGCTACACCGGTTACACCTACGATTCCTGCAACTTTACCTTCACCAATGGCATCACTGTCTGACATCCAAAACCTCATTGAACAACTGGAGGCTAGAATGGAGGCCAGAATGAATGAGGCATTGGCCGCTCAAAGGGCTGCCCTGATAGCTGAATTGGGGAATGGTAATGGTAACGGAAATGGGGCCTCGGCCGGAGGAAGTGGGCCTGCCGCTTCCAATCAGGGTCCTGCTGCTGCTGAACCTACAAACCCTGCCTTGAACTTGGATGACGTACCCTCTAAAACTGCTTCTGAGCTGGAAGCTCAGAGAATGAGAGAGAAGCTAGAGCTTTTAGAAAGGTCAATCACTGCCCTCAAGACCCATAAGGAAGTGGTGGACATGGACTCCTTGTCTTTGTTCCCTGAAGCCAGATTACCAACTAAGTTCAAAATGCCCAACATGGACAAGTTTGATGGAACCACTTGTCCTAAAACTCACCTGAAGATGTATGTGGGTGCCCTTAACCCATTTGGATTGAGCAGTGAGCTCCTTGCTCAGTTGTTCCAACAATCTCTCACCGGTGCTGCATTGAGATGGTTTGTCAGCTTAGATCGGTCTAAGATGAAGACCTGGGAGGATATCTGTAATGCATTTAATTCCCAGTATCACTACAACATGGAGGTGGATGTTACCCGAAGGGAATTAGAGACTACTAAGCAGAAAAATAATGAACCTTTTTCCTCGTTCCTTACGAGGTGGAGGGCCAAGGCCGCCCAAATGATTAACTGTGAATACTCAAATTTTGAGGCTCAAAAAGCCTGTTGGTTGACTTTGCTGCAGTAAATTTGACTGTGCTACAATGAATTTGCTACAGCAAATTTAATTGTGCTACAGTAACTTTGACTCACAAGGCTCAAAGAGCCAATTTTCCCGGACTGCAAACAGTCCGGCCGGACCGGAGGCCATTTTGGAAGTTCACCGGAAATATGTCAATATGGTACTTGAAACGTCCGGAATTTTACGAGGATCGCGGAACAGGTCCCGGAATATTTTTCGGAAGTCTGAAACTCCCAAAAAGGCTCCCGAAGCGAGGCACGGTGGCCACACCGGCCACGGCGGCGCCAGCCCACGCCAAGCGCGGGCGGGGCCTGGCGCCCAGCGCGGGCGGGGCCTGGCGCCCAGCGCGGGCGAGGCCTCCCGCGCCGCGCGCGGGCGAGGCCTCTCGCCCCGCGCGGGCGAGGCCTCCCGCGCCGCGCGCGGGCGAGGCCTCTCGCCCCGCGCGGGCGAGGCCTGTCGCCCCACCGACAGGGCGGTAGGTACCGCCTGGCCTGGCGGCAGCTACCGCCCAGATTTTTGAGCGGTGGCTACCGCCATGCCAGGCGGCAGCTACCGCCCGGGACCCGAAAATGGCCTATAAATAGGCCATTTTCAGGCTGTTTTTGACACCTTGTCCGTTTTGACGGACGAATCCTTCTCCCTCTCACGCTCCTTGCGTTTTCTTTACCGCTTTTTGCATTTAATTTAATTTTTTATTGCATTTTTATTGTGATATTTGGACATTAAAATTAAACAAATTAAAATTAATTAATATTTCCTAAGCGAGGAGCTTAACCTGGAGTTAAGAAGTGGTCTACGATTAAATCAGGTACGTAAACGAAACTCTGCCTATTTAATGTTAGCACTTCATGCATATTTCTCTTCTACTCTTAATAATTCTACAATTGCATAAATGCATCCACGTCATTATTTTTTTGGTAAATAAACTGCTTTAATAAAAACAAACATGATTAAGCTTAACGCCCGATTAATTAATAATTGTGGTAGTTAAGCTTAAATCCGACAATATTGGCTAAAGAGCTTAGTTAATTAATAACTACGGTTCAGTCGCCTTATTTCGAATAAATCTGGCTTAAGTCCAATTAATCAATAATTGTGGCTAAAAGCTTTAATCAATCATGTTTAAACAGTAAATTGTGATTAAGCTCGAACGCCCGATTAATCGATAATCGTGGCATTAAAGCCTAAATCGCACATTTTGGCAAACTAATTGCCTAAAATAATACTTTTTGGCCAAAGGCCTAAAATCAACCATTTTCGGTTTAAAACCGTAAAATCAACCATTTTAGCGACAAATCGCTTAAAATCGACATTTTTGGCAAAATGCCTCACAATCAACCATTTTCGGTTTAAAACCGTAAAATCAACCATTTTAGCGACAAATCGCTTAAAATCGACATTTTTGGCAAAATGCCTCAAAATCAATCATTTTCGGTTTAAAACCGTAAAATCAACCATTTTAGCGACAAATCGCTTAAAATCGACATTTTTGGCAAAATGCCTCAAAATCAATCATTTTCGGTTTAAAACCGTAAAATCAACCATTTTAGCGACAAATCGCTTAAAATCGACATTTTTGGCAAAATGCCTCAAAATCAATCATTTTCGGTTTAAAACCGTAAAATCAACCATTTTAGCGACAAATCGCTTAAAATCGACATTTCTGGCAAAATGCCTCAAAATCAATCATTTTCGGTTTAAAACCGTAAAATCAACCATTTTAGCGACAAATCGCTTAAAATCGACATTTCTGGCAAAATGCCTCAAAATCAATCATTTTCGGTTTAAAACCGTAAAATCAACCATTTTAGCGACAAATCGCTTAAAATCGACATTTTTGGCAAAATGCCTTAAAATCAATCTTTTAAGCGACAAATCGTTTAAATGAACCATTTTGGCACAAATGCCTAAATCAATCAATTTTTGGCAAAATGCCTAAACAACATGCACAAAGCATACACAAACATGCACGGAGCATACACACACACACTCATGCACAAAGCATACACAAAATCATGCACAAAGCATACACAAAATCATGCACAAAGCATACACACAAAATGCACAAAGCATACACAAAATCATGCACAAAGCATACAAACTCATGCATAAAGCATACCCATTCAAAGCCCTTCAAAGAAGGCCTATCGAACTACGTTGACTTTGATCTTCCATTCAAACGGAAGTACGTAGGCACGTTCGGGATTTCACCCCGGGTGACAAGTCGAAATCATCGAAATCATCGAAATCATCGAAATCATCGAAATCATTGAAATCATCGAAATCATCAAAATCACTCAAACATTTCATTAATCCATCATTTACCTTGCAAAGCATTCATTCATCGGTTAGTTTATCAGCATGACATAGTCTCGGGATCCATCTCGGGTTTGCATACCATGCCTTAATCATTGGGATAATTAATCTAGTAATTAGGTTAATTAAAAATGGAGTCACTTAGGGTTTTTTCCTAGTTTGCCCTAAAATAATTAAACAAGGTGGCGACTCACACACATCACGTGTATTTCTTCTCATTCATCATATGCATCACATGCCTATATGACATTTGGGGAAGGGGTTCACAGTTTGGCGACTTCACTGGGGATTTATGTACTTAATTTGCATAAAGTGGACTACAATTGTTGTGAAAACTAACCGGCCTTTCTTTAAGGCATCATTTTATTATGCTTTGTTTTGCAGGGTACCCTAATACGAATCAAGTGTTCTTTCCTTAAGAATACTTGATAAATCCGGACTTAATGGAAAAATGTGATTAAGACATTAAAACTTGTTGATTTGTTTGCACGATTGAGAATCCTTTTCTCCATTGCATAAAAAATGAACTTCAAATGAATTTCTTCTCTTTCTGTTCAAACTTCTGAGTCTGGATAGCAAGTAGCGCTGATCGGCAGGTCTCTTTGATTATGTCGACGGACAGCCAAAGCGTCCTCCCTGTTACCGCAAACCATCCCTAATCCTTTTGGGGGTGGCACATGAGTATGCGTACCGTTGGACCCACGCGAAACTCCTTGTTTCACATGTGGTTAGGTATATCCATACTCAAGGTTCAAGGGTCCCTTAATAAGCCGATTCTCTATTTGTGTCATAGCCTATAGAACCTATCCTTTAGGACTATATGCACCCAGTGGTACGAATCATCTCATTAAAATAAATTATGACGTGTTGTTGTGCGCATTCATGACATACCATAAGCATTAAAAAAAAAAAACAGAGAGAAGAGAGTGGAGGGACACAAAAATATCCTTCTGTTTGTCAGTCATGCACAGTTGGACAAAGAGTCAGTCTATCTCATATCAGTTACTCTGACACACAATACCGCCCACTATACCCTAATGCCATTACCCTTACGCTTACAGGTACCCCCTGTTCAAGTGTCAGCTACACCTATAGTGCTATCACCGACCTCACCAACTTCAACTGCACCAATGGCATCACTAGCTGACATCCAAACTCTCATGGAACAAATGGAGGCCAGAATGGAGGCCAGAATGACTGAGGCATTGGCTGCCCAAAGAATTGCCCTATTAGCTGAACTAGGCGGTAGTAATGGAAATGGGGCTCCAGTTGGGGGAAACGGTCATGCTACCTCCAGTCAAGGACCCGGTGCTGCATCTGCATCCTCAAATCCTGTCCCTAACTTGGATGACGTGCCTTCTAAAACTACTTCTGAATTGGAAGCTCAGAAAATGAGAAAAAAACTTGAATTGTTGGAAAGGTCTGTTACCGCCCTTAAGACACACAAAGAAGTGGTGGACATGGACTCCTTGTCTCTGTTCCCCGAAGCAAGGCTACCAACCAAGTTCAAAATGCCAAACATGGACAAATTTGATGGAACTACTTGTCCTAAAACTCATTTGAAAATGTATGTGGGTGCCCTTAACCCATTTGGATTGAGCAGCGAGCTCCTTGCTCAGTTGTTCCAACAATCTCTCACCGGTGCTGCATTAAGATGGTTTGTCAGTCTAGACCGATCTAAGATGAAGACTTGGGAGGACATCTGTAATGCATTTAACTCACAGTATCATTACAATATGGAAGTGGATGTAACCCGAAGAGAGCTAGAAACCACTAAACAAAGGAACAATGAACCTTTCTCCTCGTTCCTTACGAGGTGGAGAGCCAAGGCCGCCCAAATGATTAACCGACCTTCTGAGCAAGAACAGGTGGACATAATAATAAAGAACCTACAGCCTGTCTACCAACACCAACTACAAACTCAATACCTACCATCGTTCCAGTCGCTCATTGCCACTGCTACGAAGGTAGAAGATTTACTTCAAATGGGACAATTGAAAGAAGACCCGGGGGACCTCGAGATACAAAAAACCTAGCCAGCCCGGAAAGGTCCACGAAGTGGCAAGCATCACCCCCACAAATCCTTTACGTGTGGGAAATATGGGAAACATGCGAAATGGCAGTCAGTCAAGAAGAACATACACTGATCTCGGGATGCCAGTCCTTTTGGTATTTCGGGAAGCTGTCAAAGCAAACTACATCAAACCTTTGGAGGCAAGGCCACCACCCAACCCCTTACCAAGGAATTACAAAGCTGATGAATACTGTGAGTACCATCAGGGTAACGGGCACAAGACTGAAGCATGCTGGACGCTTAAGAACCGCATCCAAGACCTGGTAGACAACGGTTCAATCATCCCAAGAAGGAAGCCGAACATTAGCACTAATCCCTTACCAAATCACGGGGTAAATGCTATTGTTTCTGACCAAGGAATTGATCGATCCTTTCGAGCTATTCCTAAAAGTGAGTGACATCCGTGGCCTGGACCTAAATGGCTTATCTGAAGAAGTTGAAGCAATAACTGAACTGGAAGTAGAAGACTTTATGCAGCCTAGTCTCTTTGATGAGGTTGCGGTTATCACAGGAAATAATGGGGATCAAGACCTGCCGAGCCTGATCAAGCCGAACGAAGGACCTTTCACCAACTGGTACGCCGAGGAGGAACACGCTGCTAATGAACCCCCTCCCGAGTCAAACCTAGAGTCAGAGTCTGTAATCAAGTCCTGTACTGAGTCTGAGTCTGACCCCGAGTCTAAAACCGAGTCAGAGTCCAGTTCCAGTTCTGAGTCGTTAGTGTCGGATCTAGAAGATCCAGATTTCAAATTCGATGTAACTTTTGAAGACAATTCTCTCATAATCAATAAAGGCTTGCAAATTCTTGACTACCCCGCGTGTCTATCTTTCCAAGCATTTCCAAGCAAAAATAATGAAAAAGAAATAAATGAAATAAAAAAAAAATAATAATAATTGGCAAAGAAGAAAATGAACATACATACATTGCATCTGACTGTGTGAACAGGGAACAGATCAGTGAATGCTTAAAGAAGTTTGTGGAAGGCAAGTGACATCACGGGAATTGACCCAGCAATAGCGGTGCACAAGATTCCAGTATACCCCGAGGCCAAGCCAGTAAAACAGAAGCTAAGAAGGCTGAAAACAGAATGGTCCTTGAAAATCAAGGAGGAAGTAGCCAAGCAACTGGAGAACAGGTTCATAGAGCCCATTGCCTACCCGACATGGTTAGCAAACATTGTACCGGTGCCGAAGAAAGATGGCAAAGTCAGAATGTGTGTAGACTACCGGGATTTGAATAAAGCATGTCCGAAGGACGACTTCCCCCTGCCGCATATTGACTTGTTGGTAGACCGAATGGCGGGACACGAGATGGTCTCCTTGACCGATCTTGCTGTTGGATATAACCAAATAATGATGCATTTTCCAGACAAAGAGAAGACGGCATTCATCACGGAATGGGGAACCTACTGCTACAGGGTCATGCCTTTTGGGCTCAAAAATGCCGGGGCAACCTATCAAAGAATGGCAACGACCATCTTCCATGACATGATTCACAAAGAAGTAGAAGTGTATGTCGACGATATGGTCATTAAGTCAAAAACAGCTGACAAACATGCAACCGCACTTGAGAAGTTCTTCCTTAGACTTCGAAAGTACAATTTGAAGCTCAACCCGGCAAAATGCCTATTTGGAGCTACATCCGGTGTATTTCTAGGGCATATGGTCAGCCAGAAGGGCATAGAGATTGACCCTTCAAAAGCCAAAGCCATTTTGGGAATGCCAGCACCAAGGACGAAAAAAAGAAGTTCGGGGTTTCTTAGGAAGGCTACAGTACATCAGCCGATTCATCAACCAATTGGCCGATACTTGTGGACCGATTTTCAAATTGCTCAGAAAAGGAGTGGCCGTCAAATGGAATGAGGATTGTCAGAAAGCTTTCGACCAAGTCAAACAGTATCTGTTATCCCCACCAGTTTTACAGCCACCAAGGCTAGGAAAGCCTTTGCTGCTGTACTTATCAGTGACAGAAGAAGCGATGGGTGCAATGCTAGCTCAACAAGCAGAAGATACAAGGGTAGAAAATGCCGTGTATTACCTCAGCAAAAGAATGCTAGACTACGAATTGAAGTACAATAAGATAGAAAAGCTATGTTTGGCTCTAGTATGGGCCTGTACAAAGCTACAGCACTATCTTTCATCTTACACCACAAGCGTTATTTCTGAATCGAACCCCTTGAAATTCCTTATGGAGAGGCCGGTTCTTGACTGTAAGATGGCAAAGTGGGTATCAGTACTTGCAGCTTATGACCTAAAGTTTGTACAACGGAAGGCCGTGAAAGGCGGTGCTTTAGCTGATCAATTAGCTGAATTACCGGTCAGAGACAAAATGCTGGAAGTGGAATTTCCTGATGAAGATTTGTTAAGCTTAGAAAGTGAAGTCTGGGAGATGTACTTCGATGGAGCTTCGAATTATCATGGAAATGGGGTTGGAGTTGTATTCAAAACTCCTTGTGGAGAATACATCCCAATCGCGGTCAAATTGGATTTCAACTGCACTAACAATGAAGCCGAGTATGAAGCTTGCATAAAGGGGTTAGAAGCAGCCCTAGAAAAAGAAGTAAAAGTCCTCAAGGTTTTCGGGGATTCCAATTTGATAGTTTCTCAAGCCTTGAGAAAATGGAAAATTAAAGAAGAGCGTTTGGTTCCTTACCTACAACGTTTGGACGAATTGGCCCAGCAATTTGAAGATTTATCCTTCCACTACTTACCGCGAGCCAAGAATCAGTTCGCTGATGCTCTGGCTACTCTGGCCTCCATGGTCAACGTGGGAGGAGACCAAGTCATTCGACCTCTCACTGTTCGGCTATAGAAACAGCCAGCACATGTCATGAATTTGGTGGATGACAAGCCCTGGTACTGGGATATACAGATTTATCTTCAGAATGAAACTTACCCGGAGGGATCTACCAAGACTGATCAACGAACATTGAGGCAGTTAGCATCCGGATACTGCCTTACTGGGGGAGTTCTGTATAAGAGGAGTTCGAATGGCCTGCACCTAAGGTGCGTGGACGAGGGAGAAGCTCAAGCCATCATGGGTTCCTTACATAATGGGGAATCTGGCCCGCATATGCACGGGATAGCCTTGGCTCGTAAAATCGCAAACCTAGGTTATTACTGGTCAACTATGACTGCAGGTTGCGTGAGGCACGCGCAGAAGTGCCATAAATGTCAAATCTTCGCTAAGTTGTAAAAACAGCCTCCGGTCAATTTGAATCCTATTGCTTCTCCATGGCCCTTCGCAACTTGGGGCATAGACGTGATCGGAAAAATCCACCCGAAGGCCTATAACGGTCATCAATTCATCCTGGTTGCTGTAGATTATTTCACTAAGTGGATCGAGGCAGCCTCTTATTCAGTTCTAAATGCCAAGAAGGCAGCACAGTTCGTTCGTACTAACATCCTTTGTCGGTACGGAACGCCTTTCGAGATCATCACAGATAATGGGTCTCACTTTCAAAGTGAATTTTCTAATTTGTTGAAAGAAATGAGAATTCAACATCATAAGTCCTCGCCCTATCGTCCACAAACAAATGGAGCTGTAGAAGCCGCGAATAAGGCCATAAAAGTCATTCTGCAGAAGACGGCTAAAAAGCACAAAGCTTGGCACGAACAGCTACCAAATGCCTTATGGGGATACAGGACTTCAATTAGAACACCCACCGGAGCAACTCCGTATTCGTTGGTATATGGTATGGAAGCAGTATTGCCTATTGAGCTGGAAGTTCAGTCAGCAAGGGTTATCCAAGAAAGTCAGATCAGCGAAGCAGATTGGGTGAAGAATTATCATTTGCAACTTTTGGGTATGGATGAAAAGCGGTTGAAAGCAATCCACCAAACCCAAGTCTACCAAAGAAGAATGGCACGGCATTTTAATAAGAAGGTCAAAGACCGAAAACTAGAAGAAGGCTGTTTGGTTCTGAAGGAAATTAGGCAGCCAATTCAAGATCCACGTGGGAAGTTTCGTCCTCATTGGGCTGGCCCCTATGTGTTGAAGAAAGTATTGTCCGGCGGAGCCGTCATTTTAACTGATTTGGATGGTTTAGAATTTGCAAATCCATGTAATTTAGATCAGTTAAAGAGATATTTTGTATAAGCATTGCATAATGTAAAATGAACTACATTAGACCTGATTCTCTTCGAAAAAAAAAAAAAAAGAAATTACATATCGGAGATATGTAGGCAGCCCTCATTGGGTACGGTCTAAACATTAATAAAAATCATCATTTTATCGTTCTTTCTTCTTTGCTAATAAAAAAAATAAACAAAAAAAAAATAATAAAAAAAATATAATAAAAAAAAACAAAGAAAAACCCGCTAAGTCAAAAACCCGAAAGGGCGACTTAGGCAAAAAGTCGGGGCCCGCTAAGTCGAAAACCCGAAAGGGCGGCTTACGCAAAAATGGGTAGCTCGCTAAGTTGAAAACCCGGAAGGGCAGCTTAGGCAAAAAATTAGCTTAAAGGAATAAAGTTGGAACGTGCTTGGAAAGCTTAAAAGTCAAACAACACTCCAATAAAAAAAAAATAAAGCCAAACAGTACAAGCAAAAAGCCAAAAAAAAAAAAAAAAAAATAAAATCCATGAAACAAAAATACATCTCAAAACCAAAGAATAAAAGCCTATCAGAGTCTAGGTGGCCCGTCGCCTCCGTGGGGCAACGTCCTCCGAGTCATCCCTAGCTGTTGAACTCTCTCCAGCCTCGCCTGTCCAAGGAGTCAACACAATCTCCTCATCAATCCTAACCCCCTCACCAGTGTCAGCCTGAGTCCAACCCTCAAGTGCACTCAGCAGTGCGTTCCTCCTCAGCTTTTCAACCGGCCAGACAGCATTCACGAACCAGGCCCGATACTCAGGAGAAGTCTGAATACCAGCAGGATTAGGTAAAGGCCTAACCATCTGATGATCTCTAACCCAAGCTCTAAGGACAGCTCGGGTAACTCCCGGAGTGATGGTGGAATTAGATAAAGAGTCATCCATGATCGGTACAGTCTGATCTATTCCCATCTGCCTCATAACGCGCGAAGCGCAGTACCAAGTACAATGGGTAAGGCCTAAAAGGTAAACCTGAGTATGGTGAGAGCTGACTTGAATAAAGCGGGTAATGCCGTACCAAGGTACAAACCACAACATTTCGTTTGGACCCAATTCAATCAGCCATGAGGTCCAGGCATCAGCAGACGGATGTGTGATCAAGATCCTCCGCATGCGATACTGGACAGGGTTATAAGGCAGCAAAGTAGGAGTGGCAACCACTTGGAGATGGTCCTTCAACCAAACCTGAGTAATGGATCCTTTCTATTACAAAGGAACAGGCCAAAAAGAAGAAAAGATAAGAAATAGAAAAAGAAGAAATACCTGAAGAATAATAGGAGAAACCGTCCAATCCTCAAAGCCTAAAGCGGCTCTGTCGAGGCTCCTGATAGTTTCTGCCAGCACAATACCACCTATGCAACCCATATCCTCCATCTGCCGAACCATGGGACAAAGTCGCAAATCCCCGTAGCCCGGATCCTTGTTGAACAAGAAGCCAGCCAATAAACAAAAAACCAAGGCCCGCATCCTTAGCCTCATCCGGTCTGGGTCATCTGAACAGACCCCTGAAAACTCATCAATCAGGGGCAACAAAATTGCTTTCTGATCACCAACAATCATGGCCCTAGCTTGTGGTCGGCTGAACTGAAACAGGTTTTCAAACGACCGAACATACCCGATCTTGACTTCATGCCTGACCAAAGGGGCATTGGGGTCGCACCCTATGATAGCACAGAACTCCTCAAAAAGAGGACACATCTCCTCCATCATGGCTCCGAACCGGAAAACATGGGCCTCAGGATCCCAAAGTCTGATGCAGGCCCATAAAAAGTTCCAGTCGATCACCACCCCCCTGAGCGTAACGATAGGAGAGAGACCGTACCTCCCCAAGTTGATCTTTTCGACTTTGGAGAGACTCCTAATCCAGCTGTGCATGCTGTGAGTAAAAAAAGGATTCATTCTTTGAAGATAAGAAGAAGAAGAGAGAAAAGGAAGGATGAATGAAAAACCAAACAAGAAACTTGTTTTTATAGAAGAATGCGCCGAATGATGGCGGCAGCTGCCGCCAAATTGCCACCGAACGAAGGGCGGCAGCAGCCGCCAAAACGTCAGCGGCAGCAGCCGCCGACGGCGGGGGCCACAAAAATAAAAAAAAAAAAAAAAAAAAAAAGTACATCCGAAATGGTGAAACCCCATTTTCATTTCAAACATGCATACATATTTTCAATACTAACCAAGTGCAGGTACGAATAAAATTCAATACAAAAGTACAATGCAGAAGCACCATCAAAGGGGAAGTTTTGAAGGGTAATCATGGAAAGGATCCAGCAAAGGGTACGCAAGACTTCAAACAGTACCGAGGCAAAGCCGATTCAAGGGGTTAGGGCCAGAATGATTTCTCCAGAAATGGAAGATGCTCCGACAGAGAGGTGTCTGAATTTTGAGCTTAAAAGCGACAGAATAAAGAAGTTATGGTTGGGTCTGCACAGTCACGATGCTATCCCTACACTACTCAAGTCATCTCAGAATCAAGTTGCCTCGACATTCTTTATGGAGAGGCTGCTTCTAAAAAGAAAAAAAAAAAAAAAAAAAAAGGGAAAAATGGGTCAAAAGGAACCTTTGCACAAAAGAAAGAAATCAAGGACAAAGCTACAAGAAATCAAGTTGTCAAAAAACGGGTCAACTGCAAGCTCTCCGTTAAATTCAAACCCATCAAGGGTAGATGACAAATCATCTCAGCCATAAGGACAAAGACCACAGCGGCTGCTCACATTTTGAAAAGCAAGTTAAAAGAAGCAGTCATTTCCACAAATTGGATGACAACAAACAACTTGAAAATGAAGCGCCTAGCATGGTACAAGTACAAGTGTCCTTATAAACAAGGATCATTTCTCAAAACAAAGGAAAGGAAGAGTCTCCTCAAAATTCCTTATGGAGAGGAGAACCATTGAGGAAATAAGTTTCAAATTCAGAGGAAGATAAAGTTCAAGAAAAAGAATCAAATTAACCTCAAGAATTCAAACATGGTGAAGCCAAAGCATAAAAGCTTCTTCAACACTCAAGCCACTCAAGTTACCACCACAATGTGGGTATTCAAAACTCTTTGTGATGAATACAAGTCATATTTCAGTCAACCAGTGGTAAAACCACTACAACAACAAAGTCAGATTCGCCTAAGGTCATCACTATCATACGAACTCGAGTCAATAAGTTGATTCAACATCAAATCGGGAAGGAATCCCGCATAGACATCCAGTCGGGAAGGAATCCCACGAAGAAATCAAGCCAGAAATGAATTCTGCATCAACACCCAGTCGGGAAGGAATCCCACGAAGAAATCAAGCCAGTAATGAATTCTGCATCAACATCAAATCGGGAAGGAATCCCGCATAGACATCCAGTCGGGAAGGAATCCCGTGAAGAAATCAAGCCAGAAATGAATTCTGCATCAACACCCAGTCGGGAAGGAATCCCGCGAAGAAATCAAGCCAGAAATGAATTCTGCATCAACATCAAATCGGGAAGGAATCCCGCATAGACATCCAGTCGGGAAGGAATCCCGCGAAGAAATCAAGCCAGAAATGAATTCTGCATCAACATCAAATCGGGAAAGAATCCCGCATAGACATCCAGTCGGGAAGAAATCCCGCAAAGACATCAAGCCGGGAAGAAATCCCGCAAAGACATCAAGCCGGGAAGCAATCCCGCGGAGAAATCAAGTCGGGAAGGAATCCCGAAGAAATCAAATTGGAAATGAATTCCACAATCAGCATTAAGTCGGCATTGAATTTTGCCTCAACAGCAAGTCGGAAATAAATTTCGCACCAAGACGGAAAGGAATTCCGCACTAACATCAAGCCGGAGATGAATTCCGCATCAGCCGAGCACGAAGTTCGCATCCTGGAAGGAACTACGAAAGACCTGATTCTCCCCATCCCCCGAAGAGCTCTTGGAGATACGTAGGCAGCCACAAAGGCCCGGTCACAAACATAAGTTTGCATCATAAATAACATTTTCTCTTTGCCAACATAAATCCATGCATTTGATCATTTCATTTAAAAAAAAAAAAAAAAAAAAAAAAACAACGGCGGGGTTTCCTCCTCTGCCCATCCTCAAAATTTGCGTTTCGGACAACCACCGACTCCCATAAATCATTTTTATGGTCGACGGTGGGGGGCAACTGTGAATACTCAAATTTTGAGGCTCAAAAAGCCTGTTGGTTGACTTTGCTGCAGTAAATTTGACTGTGCTACAATGAATTTGCTACAGCAAATTTAATTGTGCTACAGTAACTTTGACTCACAAGGCTCAAAGAGCCAATTTTCCCGGACTGCAAACAGTCCGGCCGGACCGGAGGCCATTTCGGAAGTTCACCGGAAATATGTCAATATGGTACTTGAAACGTCCGGAATTTTACGAGGATCGCGGAACAGGTCCCGGAATATTTTTCGGAAGTCTGAAACTCCCAAAAAGGCTCCCGAAGCGAGGCACGGTGGCCACACCGGCCACGGCGGCGCCAGCCCACGCCAAGCGCGGGCGGGGCCTGGCGCCCAGCGCGGGCGGGGCCTGGCGCCCAGCGCGGGCGAGGCCTCCCGCGCCGCGCGCGGGCGAGGCCTCTCGCCCCGCGCGGGCGAGGCCTCCCGCGCCGCGCGCGGGCGAGGCCTCCCGCGCCGCGCGCGGGCGAGGCCTGTCGCCCCACCGACAGGGCGGTAGGTACCGCCTGGCCTGGCGGCAGCTACCGCCCAGATTTTTGAGCGGTGGCTACCGCCATGCCAGGCGGCAGCTACCGCCCGGGACCCGAAAATGGCCTATAAATAGGCCATTTTCAGGCTGTTTTTGACACCTTGTCCGTTTTGACGGACGAATCCTTCTCCCTCTCACGCTCCTTGCGTTTTCTTTACCGCTTTTTGCATTTAATTTAATTTTTTATTGCATTTTTATTGTGATATTTGGACATTAAAATTAAACAAATTAAAATTAATTAATATTTCCTAAGCGAGGAGCTTAACCTGGAGTTAAGAAGTGGTCTACGATTAAATCAGGTACGTAAACGAAACTCTGCCTATTTAATGTTAGCACTTCATGCATATTTCTCTTCTACTCTTAATAATTCTACAATTGCATAAATGCATCCACGTCATTATTTTTTTGGTAAATAAACTGCTTTAATAAAAACAAACATGATTAAGCTTAACGCCCGATTAATTAATAATTGTGGTAGTTAAGCTTAAATCCGACAATATTGGCTAAAGAGCTTAGTTAATTAATAACTACGGTTCAGTCGCCTTATTTCGAATAAATCTGGCTTAAGTCCAATTAATCAATAATTGTGGCTAAAAGCTTTAATCAATCATGTTTAAACAGTAAATTGTGATTAAGCTCGAACGCCCGATTAATCGATAATCGTGGCATTAAAGCCTAAATCGCACATTTTGGCAAACTAATTGCCTAAAATAATACTTTTTGGCCAAAGGCCTAAAATCAACCATTTTCGGTTTAAAACCGTAAAATCAACCATTTTAGCGACAAATCGCTTAAAATCGACATTTTTGGCAAAATGCCTCACAATCAACCATTTTCGGTTTAAAACCGTAAAATCAACCATTTTAGCGACAAATCGCTTAAAATCGACATTTTTGGCAAAATGCCTCAAAATCAATCATTTTCGGTTTAAAACCGTAAAATCAACCATTTTAGCGACAAATCGCTTAAAATCGACATTTTTGGCAAAATGCCTCAAAATCAATCATTTTCGGTTTAAAACCGTAAAATCAACCATTTTAGCGACAAATCGCTTAAAATCGACATTTTTGGCAAAATGCCTCAAAATCAATCATTTTCGGTTTAAAACCGTAAAATCAACCATTTTAGCGACAAATCGCTTAAAATCGACATTTCTGGCAAAATGCCTCAAAATCAATCATTTTCGGTTTAAAACCGTAAAATCAACCATTTTAGCGACAAATCGCTTAAAATCGACATTTCTGGCAAAATGCCTCAAAATCAATCATTTTCGGTTTAAAACCGTAAAATCAACCATTTTAGCGACAAATCGCTTAAAATCGACATTTTTGGCAAAATGCCTTAAAATCAATCTTTTAAGCGACAAATCGTTTAAATGAACCATTTTGGCACAAATGCCTAAATCAATCAATTTTTGGCAAAATGCCTAAACAACATGCACAAAGCATACACAAACATGCACGGAGCATACACACACACACTCATGCACAAAGCATACACAAAATCATGCACAAAGCATACACAAAATCATGCACAAAGCATACACACAAAATGCACAAAGCATACACAAAATCATGCACAAAGCATACAAACTCATGCATAAAGCATACCCATTCAAAGCCCTTCAAAGAAGGCCTATCGAACTACGTTGACTTTGATCTTCCATTCAAACGGAAGTATGTAGGCACGTTCGGGATTTCACCCCGGGTGACAAGTCGAAATCATCGAAATCATCGAAATCATCGAAATCATCGAAATCATTGAAATCATCGAAATCATCAAAATCACTCAAACATTTCATTAATCCATCATTTACCTTGCAAAGCATTCATTCATCGGTTAGTTTATCAGCATGACATAGTCTCGGGATCCATCTCGGGTTTGCATACCATGCCTTAATCATTGGGATAATTAATCTAGTAACTAGGTTAATTAAAAATGGAGTCACTTAGGGTTTTTTCCTAGTTTGCCCTAAAATAATTAAACAAGGTGGCGACTCACACACATCACGTGTATTTCTTCTCATTCATCATATGCATCACATGCCTATATGACATTTGGGGAAGGGGTTCACATTAACCGGCCTTCAGAACAAGAACAGGTAGACATAATAATAAAGAATCTGCAGCCTGTCTACCAACAGCGGTTACAAACCCAGTACTTGCCAACGTTTCAGTCACTCATTGCTACTGCCACGAAGGTAGAAGACCTGATCCAAATGGGGCAACTGAAAGACGACGCAGGAACCTCTAAGTACAAGAAACCCGGCCAAGCTGGCAAAGTCCACGAAGTGGCGAGCATTACCCCCACTAACCCGTTACGTGTGGGGAACATGAGAAATGGCAGCCAGTCGAGAAGAACATACACTGATCTCGGCATGCCAATCCTTTTGGTTTTCCGAGAAGCTATCAAAGCAAATTACATCAAGCCTTTGGAAGCAAGGCCCCCACCAAATCCTTTACCAAGGAATTACAAAGCAGATGAATACTGTGAATACCATCAGGGGTACGGGCATAAGACTGAAGCGTGTTGGACGCTTAGGAACCGCATACAAGATCTGGTGGACAATGGCTCAATCATCCCGAGAAGTAAACCAAACATTAGTACTAACCCCTTACCAAATCATGGGGTAAATGCTATTATAGATGACCAGGAACTGATCGATCCTTTCGAACTGTTCCTAGAGATGAATAACATATGTGTCCTGGATCTGAACGACCTAAGTGAAGAGGTCGATGCTATTACCAGGAGCGGGAGACAGTATGAGCCACTGGTTTTGGATAAAATCCACAACAAGCCCTACCAGAGGGCAGAGGAGCCAAAAGAGGACCCGGTACTCTTACAATTGAAAAAGACACAAGCTAGGGTATCAATCTGGGAACTGTTGGCAGCATCCTTTCCTCATCGCCAAGCTCTTTGCAAGGCTTTGAGCCAATTACAGACGTCAGTGGAGGTTAGCCCTGAAGTACTAGTCTCCACCCTCACCTAGTCATCCAAAGTACAAAGCATCGGGTTTTCTGATGAGGACCTGCCTAAAGAGGGGGGCAGTCATAATAATGCCCTGTATGTCACGGTTCAGACCAGAGACAAGACGGTGCCCATGGTTCTCATTGACAATGGGTCAGCTCTGAATGTCTGTCCACTAAGGGTAGCCAGCTGCTTAGGATTGGAGGAAACAGACTTCACTCCATCAGATCAAATAGTGAAAGCATACGACAGTACCCGGAGGGGAGTATTGGGGGTTGCCACACTGAAATTAACAGTTGGGCCAACTGTGATGGAAGTTCCGTTTCAGGTAATTGATGTACCAACCAGCTTTAATCTGCTTCTAGGTAGACCATGGATCCACCACACCAAGGCAATACCCTCGTCCTTGCACCAAAAGGTCAAGTTTCCCTATGAAGACAAAGTTATCACCATCCAAGGGGATGACTACAATCAGCTGAAAAAGCCAAAGGGCCAGCCTCTCTTTGAGGTCAGTCCTGAAACTGCCAACCTACCTCTCTCAGGATTTCAGTACGACACCGTGCAATGCATAGAAGGAAAGCCTGCCAATTCTCGAGTTCTCTTTGATTTCGGGACAGTACAGATAAACTGCATAGTGCCTTTGATGCTGAAGATGTCCTACCTGCCAGGAATGATTATGGCAAGGTCAGGAAAAACATACCCCGCACTGCAGGCCCGGGAGTGTCCGGTAAATGAAGGAACTTATGGACTGGGTTATGAGCCTACCGAGGAAGACCGCGTTGAAAGGATAGGGCGAAGGAAGAAGGGAGGCATACAAATGCGGCCATATCATCTGACTTTGAATGGCTATTTCTGTAAACCGGGAGAGACAATTCCTTATTGTGGCTTCCCGGAGCCATTCCCCTGCCCGACTGCTAAGAAGATGCTGCCGGGGTTAGAAGTATTTGCCGATGTCTGGGGCAACGGGCCCGAAACCATCACTAAACTGGAAATCGAAGACTTCATGCAGCCTAGTCTCTTTGATGAGGTTGCAGTCATCACAGGAAATGATGGGAATCAAGACCTGCTCAACCTGATCAAGCCAAACGAAGGACCTCTTGACAATTGGTACGCCGAGGAGGAGCGCACTGCTGACAAACCCCCTCCCGAGTCAAACCTAGTACCTCATTCTGTAAACAAGTTTTGTATTGAGTCCGAATCTGAAACCGAGTCAGAGTCTAGTTCTGAGTCGTCTGTGTCGGATCTAGAGGATCCAGATTTCAAACTTGATGTAACTTTTGAAGACAATTCCTTCATAATCAATAAAGGCTTGCAAATTCTTGATTACCCTGCGTGTCTATCTTTCCAAGCATTTCCAAGCAAAAGTAACAATCAAATAAATGAAATAAAAGATGAAAAGGAAAAAATAATGATTGGCAAAGAAGAAAACAAATACACATACATTGCATCTGATTGCATGAACAGGGAATATATCAGTGAATGTTTGAAGAAATTTGCTGATTGCTTCATGTGGAAGGCGAGTGACATCACGGGAATTGACCCAGCAATAGTGGTGCACAAGATTCCAGTATATCCGGAAGCCAAACCGGTGAAACAAAAACTCAGAAGACTGAAGACGGAATGGTCCTTAAAAATCAAGGAGGAGGTTGCCAAGCAGCTAGAGAATAAGTTCATAGAACCCATCGCGTACCCAACATGGTTAGCAAATATTGTGCCGGTGCCGAAGAAAGATGGCAAAGTCAGAATGTGTGTGGATTATCGGGATTTGAATAGAGCATGTCCGAAGGACGACTTCCCCCTGCCGCATATTGACTTGTTGGTAGACCGAATGGCGGGACACGAGATGGTCTCCTTGACCGATCTTGCTGTCGGGTACAACCAGATAATGATGCATTTGCCAGACAAAGAAAAGACGGCATTCATCACGGAATGGGGAACCTACTGCTATAGGGTCATGCCTTTTGGACTCAAAAATACCGGGGCAACCTATCAACGAATGGCAACAACCGTCTTCCATGACATGATTCACAAAGAAGTAGAAGTGTATGTGGACGATATGGTTGTCAAGTCAAAAACAGCTGAAGAACATACAACAGCACTTGAGAAGTTCTTCCTTAGACTTCGAAAGTATAATTTAAAGCTCAACCCGGCAAAATGTCTGTTTGGAGCTACGTCCGGAGTATTTCTGGGGCATATGGTCAGCCGAAAAGGCATAGAGATTGATCCGTCAAAAGCTAAAGCCATTTTGGAAATGCCAGCACCAAAGACTGAAAAAGAAGTTCGGGGTTTCCTGGGAAGGCTACAGTACATCAGTCGGTTCATCAATCAATTGGCCGATACTTGTGGTCCGATTTTCAAGCTACTTAGGAAAGGAGTGGCAGTCAAATGGAATGAGGATTGTCAGGCAGCTTTCGACCAAATCAAGCAATACCTGTTATCCCCACCGGTTTTACAAACACCAAGGCTAGGAAAGCCTTTGCTATTGTACCTATCAGTGACAGAAGAAGCTATGGGTGCAATGTTAGCTCAGCAGGCAGAAGATACAAGGGTAGAAAATGCCGTGTATTACCTCAGCAAGAGGATGCTAGAATACGAATTGAAATATAATAAAATAGAGAAGCTGTGTTTGGCTCTGGTCTGGGCATGTACAAAGCTGCAACATTACCTCTCGTCTTACACTACGCACGTTATTTCTGAATCGAACCCCTTGAAATTCCTTATGGAAAGGCCGGTTCTTGACTGTAAGATGGCAAAGTGGGTATCGGTGCTTGCAGCTTATGACCTAAAATTTGTACAACGGAAGGCAGTAAAAGGCGGAGCCTTGGCTGACCAATTAGCAGAACTGCCGGTTGAAGACCAAATGCCGGAGGTGGAATTTCCTGATGAAGACTTGTTGAATTTGGAAAGAGAAGTCTGGGAGATGTACTTTGATGGAGCTTCAAACTACCATGGAAATGGGGTTGGTGTCGTATTCAAAACTCCTTGTGGAGAGTACGTCCCAATTGCAGTTAAACTAGACTTCGACTGTACCAATAATGAGGCCGAATACGAAGCCTGTATCAAGGGATTAGAAGCCGCCCTAGAAAAAGAAATAAAAATCCTTAGGGTTTTCGGAGATTCCAACCTGATAGTCTCCCAGGCTCTAAGGAAGTGGAAAATCAAGGAAGAGCGTTTGGTTCCTTACCTACAACGCTTAGACGAATTGGCTCAACAATTTGAGGAATTATCTTTTCACTACTTACCGCGAGCTAAAAATCAGTTTGCCGATGCACTGGCTACTTTAGCCTCCATGGTTAATGTAGGGGGAGATCAAGTCGTTCGACCTCTGACGGTTCGGCTACAGAAACAGCCAGCACATGTCATGAATCTAGTCGATGACAAGCCGTGGTTTTGGGATATACAGAATTATCTTCAGAATGAATTCTACCCACAGGAGTCCACCAAAACTGATCAACGGACATTGAGACAGTTAGCATCTGGATATTTCCTTACTGAGGGAATTCTGTATAAAAGAAGTTGGAATGGCATGCACCTAAGGTGCGTTGATGAGGGAGAAGCTCAAGCCATCATGGATTCCTTACATAATGGAGAGTCCGGTCCACACATTCACGGGATAGCCTTGGCTCGAAAAATTATGAACCTGGGTTATTACTGGTCGACAATGAATGCAGATTGCGTGAGGCACACGCAGAAGTGCCATGAGTGTCAAATTTTTGCTAAGCTGCAAAGACGGCCTCCGGTCAATTTGAATCCCATCGCTTCACCATGGCCTTTCGCAACTTGGGGCATAGACGTGATCGGAAAGATCCATCCAAAGGCTTCCAATGGCCATCAATTCATCCTGGTTGCTGTTGATTATTTCACTAAGTGGATTGAGGCAGCCTCCTATTCAGTCTTGAACGCCAAGAAAGTAGCACAGTTCGTTCGTACCAACATCCTTTGTCGGTATGGAACACCATTCGAGATCATCACTGATAACGGATCTCACTTTCAAAGTGAATTTTTGGACCTACTGAAGCAAAAGAAGATTCAGCACCACAAGTCTTCGCCCTATCGTCCACAAACAAATGGGGCTGTGGAGGCTGCAAACAAGGCTATAAAAGTCATTTTACAGAAGACAGTTCAAAAGCATAGATCTTGGCACGAACAGTTACCAAATGCCTTATGGGGATATAGGACTTCAATCAGAACGCCTACTGGGCAACCCCGTATTCCTTAGTATATGGCATGGAAGCAGTATTACCTATTGAGCTGGAAGTTCAGTCGGCGAGGATCATCCGGGAAAGCCAGATCAGCGAAGCAGATTGGGTTGAGAATTATCATTTGCAACTCTTGGGCATGGATGAAAAGCGACTACGAGCAATCCACCAAACTCAAGTGTATCAAAGAAGAATGGCCCGGCATTTCAATAAAAAGGTCAAAGACCGGAAACTGGAAGAGGGTTGTTTGGTCCTAAAGGAAATTAGACAGCCAATCATAGACCCACGTGGGAAGTTTCGTCCTCATTGGGCTGGACCCTATGTGTTGAAAAAGATACTATCTGGCGGAGCTGTCATCTTGACTGATTTGGATGGTTTGGAATTCACAAATCCATGTAATTTAGATCAGTTGAAAAGGTATTTTGTGTAATTGTAATCATTTGCATAATGTAAAAGGAACTACATTAGACCTGATTCTCTTCGGAAAAAAGAAATTATACATCGGAGATATGTAGGCAGCCTTCATTAGGCGCGGTCTAAACATTAATAAAAAAAAGTCATTTCATAATTCTTTCTTCTTTGCCAATAACAAAAACAGAAAAAAAAAAGAAAAAAAAAAGAAAGAAAGAAAAACCCGCTAAGCCGAAAACCCGAAAGGGCGGCTTAGGCAAAAGTCGGGGCCCGCTAAGTTGAAAACCCGAAAAGGGCAACTTAGGCAAAAATGGGTAGCTCGCTAAGTTGAAAACCCAAAAGGGCGGCTTAGGCAAAAATTAGAGCTTTAAATAAATAAATAAAGTTGGGAAATGCTTGGAAAGCTTGAAAGACAAATGACATTCATAATTCAAGCAAGCAGTTCAAATCAAGCAGAAAGCAAAAGAGTCCAAAAAAAAAAGTCTAAACCAAAGCCTCAAGTAAAAAGCCAAAAAAGGCAAAGCATACATCCAGAAATAAACCCAAAGTCCAAGCAAGAAAAAAAATCATAAGTCTATAGAAGTCTAGGTATCCCGCCGCCTCCGTGGAGCGGCATCCTCTGAGTCTTCTACCGAACCAGCCTTGCCTGTCCGAGGAGCCAGCACAATCTCCCCACCAGTCCCAACCTCATCCTCAGCATCAGCCTGAACCCAACCTTCGAGTACGCTCAGCAGTGCAGTCCTCCTTGGTCTCTCAATTGGCCAGACAGTAGTAATGAACCAGGCCCGGTACTCGAGAGAAGTCTGAACGCTGGTAGGATCAGGTAAAGGTCTAACCATACGGTGATCTCTAACCCAAGCTTTAAGAACAGCTCGGGTAACACCAGCAGTAATCGCAGAATCAGCTGAAATATCATCCGTAATGGGGACAGTCTGATCTATCCCCATCTGCCTCAAAACGCGCGAAGCGCAGTACCAGGTGCAGTGGGTAAGGCCTAGGAGGTAAACCCGAGAATGGCGGAAGCTGACCTGAATAAAGCGGTTGATATTGTACCAAGGGATGAACCACAGTATCTCATTTGGACCCAATTCAACCAGCCATGAAGTCCATGTTTCAGTAGAAGGGTGGGAGAGCAAGATTTTTCGCATGCGATATTGAGAAGGATTGTAAGGAAGGGAGGTTGGAGCAGCCACTACTTGAAGGTGATCCCTCAACCAAACCTGAATAATGGATCTTTTCCATTATAAGAAAAAAAAGAAGAGGAAGAAGAAGAATGAGGTAGGATAATAGAAAAATACCTGGAGAATGATGGGGGAAACAGTCCAATCGTCGAACCCTAAAGCAGCTCTGTCAAGACTTCTAATGGTCTCAGCCAGCACAATACCGCCAATGCAACCCATATCCTCCATTTGCCAAACCATAGGGCAAAGCCGCAAGTCTCCAAAACCCGGGTCACGGTTGAATAAGAAACCAGCCAACAAGCAAAAAACCAGGGCCCGCATCCTCAGCCTCATCCGGTCAGGATCGTCCAAGCAAGTCTCTGAAAATTCATCAATCAGGGGCAGCAGAATCGCCTTCTGGTCATCCACAATCATAGCCCTAGCCTGTGGCCGGCTAAACCGGAACAAGTTCTCAAATGACTTAACATACCCAACTTTCACCTCGTGCCTAACCAAGGGAGCATTGGGATCACACCCTATAATCGCACAAAATTCCTCAAAAAGAGGGCACATTTCCTCCATCATAGCCCCAAACCGAAAAACGTGAGCCTCAGGATCCCAAAATCTAATACAGGCTCGCACAAAGTCCCAGTCAACTACTACGCCCCTAAGAGTGATAACAGGAGAAATTCCGTACCTCCCCAAATTGATCTTTTCAACTTTGGAGAGACTCCTGGTCCAGCTATGCATGCTATGATTGTAAAAGGGATTCATGTTTCTTATTTATTTATCCTTCCTGTTTTTATTAAAAAAAAAATAAAATAAAATAATAAATATAATAATAAATAAAATAAATAATAATAAGTAAAAAAAAAAAAAAAAAAAATTGGGAGGGAAAAGAGAGAACTGACCTAAATAGTTGTTTAAGCACAGTGTTCGAGAGTCAGAATGAAAGAAAAAGGGGCTGAAAGCAGCCTTTTTATTAAGAAAGTCGCGCCTAAGGGCGGCTGCCCGCGCCCTCTAAGGCGGGTATGCCCGCCCAGGAAGGGCGGGCACGCCCGCTCAGCGTGGGCGGACATGCCCGCCTAGCTAGGGCGGGCATGCCCGCCCGGCGTGGGCGGACATGCCCGCCCAGCTAGGGCGGGCACGCCCGCCCGGCGTGGGCGCACATGCCCGCCCAGGCAGGGCGGGCACGCCCGCCCAGCGTGGGCGGACATGCCCGCCCAGCTAGGGCGGGCACGCCCGCCCAGCGTGGGCGCACACGCCCGCCCAGCCAAGGCAGGCATAAAAAAAAAAAAAGAGAAAAGAAAAAAGAAAAAAAAGAAAGAAAAAAATAGAAATAAAAATAGAAAATAACTTTTTCCTCTTCTCTTTCGAAAAAAAAAACAAAAAAAGAGAAACAAAGTTTGTATTTTTTCTGCTCAAATCTCATGCATACATATTGTCAAGTACTAATCAAGTGCAGGTACAAATAAGTTGAGTACAGAAATACAGGTCAAGATTCAATACAGGAAAATAAAGAGGGAAAGAAAGTAAAGGAAAGCAAAGAAATCTAGCAACCATCAGCGGCGAGACCTCCTCCGCCTCTGGTCGTCAAAAGCCTGCAGTGTCCAAGCTGAAGTTAGTTCCTCCTGCATTCCAAGGATTAGCTCCATCATCTGACGGATCAAGCCGTCAGGAACCTGGAAATCGCACAAAAATACAAAGTCAATGTACAAATCTCTTATGAATCCTTTTTATGAGAGATTTACCAGTCATTACCTCATTAATGTCATCAGGAGGAAGAGCCAGGTGATTCACACGGTTCAGGGATACCTCCCTAAGAGACGAAGTACCCTCAGGAGTGTAATAGGAAATGCTGTATGGAAGGTGCAAGTTGGCCAAGCCCGGATGGACAGGCCTGGTAGCCTCTGAAATAGCCTGGGGAATCCTGAAGGCACCAACCAAATGACTAGGGCCAGCTCGAGACGGACCCTCCACCGGAGTAGAAGAAGAAGGCTGGGTCACAGGCCTCCTCCTTGGAGTCCTGGCCGAAGAACCAGAAGCCCGAGAGGAACGGGTGCCAAGCGGCTGGGAAGGAGTCGACCTCGGGAGACTGTCGAACCTGGAGCCGATGGGCCGCATCAGAAACACCTGGCAGAATTCGTCATAATCTCCACCCTGGATCAATTCCATGTACGGGATACCCTCAGTATGGACATCTGTAAGAACCATCTGTTTGCCCGCTCGCATGTCCTCAGGGGGAGGAAGAGGAACGGAGCGGCAGCCCCTAACCTGGAAGTTCACTCGCTCACCCAGGTAATAACGTCTCAGAACAGGATGTGATAAGACAAACCGTCGCCGAGACAGAGCCTCTGATCGCCTGAAGTGGGGATCCGCCTCAATCCAATGTTGGAGTCGGGTGCCCATCGCCCCTACTTCAACCTATGTAAGAGAAGCAAATGTGTTAATAAATCTTTTTTTATTTTTTCACACAACCAAGAAAATTAAGAATGCACTCGCCTGCCCTATGGTACAAGTATCGAAGAAGCTCCGCAGATCCCCCACAGACTTCCGGCGTAGAACAGACTGTTGGTTAGCTCGGTACCATCTCCAAGCTAAAGGTACCAACCCTAGCCCAAGATCAGTACGGGCCAGCTCAGGGCGGATAGAGGGGAAATACTCAAAGGCCCAAGTCTGCACAAGGAAGGAAAGGATTAATAATAAAAAAAGGGGCACAGAATGAGGATATGTTCTTTACATTACCTCCCAGAAATAGTAGGTCCCACTGAGCCTGCAGTGGCCTCAACTCATATCGCACATATCATCATACATGCGGCTCAGAATAGCACCAGCCCAGTCATACTCAGTAAGGTGGGCCAAGTCCTCCAAACTCCTCAGTATAGAGGGATTAAACTTCTCTTTTCTGTTAGACCAGAAAGACGAAGCAAACAGCAGCAGCAGAGTGAATCTAGCTACCTGAGTCGCCGTTAGCTCTCCCTGTCTATGTCGAGCATAAATGCTAGGAGCTTGGGAGGATAACCAGTGCCTCGAAACACTCAGATCGGGGGAGGAATGGCTGGGTCTAACAATCCGGGGAAGGTCAATCCCTATCAGCTCCGTCATTCGGTCGGGGGTAACCGCAGTCCTCCAATCGTCATACAGCTCGATCGGCTGAGTACCAAAAGGAATCCCAGAAATCAATGAAAAGTCAGTTGGGGTCATCGTCATCTCGCCCCAAGAGAAGTGGAAAGTGTTGGTGGTGTCCCACCATCTCTCAGCCAACGCGCCCAGTAAACTCTTATAATTCTGCCTACCCAGCTCAAGATTCCTTAAGAAGCCCAGGTGAGAGGGGTCAATGATGGCTCCGACCGGGTTATTAGGATCAAGTATGTCAAATGGGATCTCAGCAATAGAGGACTCGCCCACGTCCAGCCTAATGTATGCGTCCTAGAAGGTAAAACAGTTTAAGGTTATCCTTTGGTTCCTAACTAAAAGATATCCTAATCCTCCCCCAGTATCATACTAATAAAAGTGGTAAGATTCAATCACGATTTGGCCTAAGGCCCAAAAAATCATAATTTGGCCTAAGGCCCAAAACAATCACGATTTGGCCTAAGGCCCAAAAAATCATAATTTGGCCTAAGGCCCAAAAAATCACGATTTGGCCTAAGGCCCAAAAAATCATAATTTGGCCTAAGGCCCAAGAAATCACGATTTGGCCTAAGGCCCAAAAAAAAAATCATCATAATTTGGCCTAAGGCCCAAAAAAAAATCACGATTTGGCCTAAGGCCCAAAAAAATTCACACTTGACCTAAGGCCCAAAAGTACAGAAGCGAAGGGAGCTTACCTGGGCAAAGACGCCGGTCATGGAAGCATGATTGTCAGCGTCCGCCGTAAGATTGGCATCGTCCACAGAAATTCCCAGAGACTCCAGGAGATCCTCACCGCTGCTATAGCTTGGGGAAACCATGATGAGAAAGTTGAGAGAATTTGAGAGAGCTCTTTTGATTTGGAGAATGGAGAATGAATGAAGTAATGAGTTTTTGAGCTATTTATAAGCAAAATAGCCAAGAGGCGGGTCCTTTTGACGCGTCTAACATTCGCCTACAAAATTTAGTTTTCAGACAACCACCAGCGCCCATAAAAACATCTTTTATGGTTGCCGGTGGGGGGCAACTGTGAATACCTAAATTTTGAGGCTCAAAGAGCCAATTTTTCCAGACTGCAAACAGTCCGGCCGGACCGGAGGTCATTCAGAAAGTTCACCGGAAGTGTGCCAATATGGTACTTGAAACGTCCGAAAAATTACGAGGGTCACGGAACTGGTCCCGGAATATTTTTTGGAGGTCCGAAACTCCCGGAAAAGCCTCCGGAACGGAGAAAGGCACACATGTCCGCCCGCGGGGGTGGGCATGCCCGCCCTAAGGGACGAGCGCGCCCGCCCAGCAAGGCGGGCACGCCCGCCCAACCTGGGCGGACATGCCCGCCCAGAATGGGCGGGCGCGCCCGCCCAGCATGGGCGGGCACGCCCGCTCTCTTAGGCGAGCACGCCCGCCCTCGAGGGCGGGCACGCCCGCTCTCTTAGGCGGGCACGCCCGCCCTCGAGGGCGGGCAGGCGCGCCCGGGGTGCGTTTTTTTCTATAAAAAGAGGCCCCGGGGCTCCATTTTAGACACAGTCTGTGTTGACGGACCTCTCTTCTCCCTTTACGCTCTTTGCGGTTCTTTTATCGCTTTCTGCATTCTTTATTTTTTATTTTATTTAGCTTTCATTTTTTTTCTTGCTTTATTAAGTGGCCATTAAAATTAAATTAATTAATTTCCCTTAACGTGGAGCTTAACCTGGAGTTAAGAAGTGGCCGTCGACTAAATCAGGTACACAAACTAAACTCTGCCCATTTAATTTTAGCATTTCATGCATGCTTCTTTTCTACTCCTCCTAAATTCTATAACAGCATAAATGCATTCATATCATCCACCAGGCAAATAAAATTGTCTTAAATAAATAAAATTAAGCTTAAGTGCCCGGTTAATTAATAATCGTGGTGTTAAAGCTTAAATTCGACGATATTGGCTAAAAGCCTAGTTAATCAATAACTATGGTGAAAGAGCCTTATTTCGAACAGTTTTTTGGCCTAAGTCTAATTAATCAATAATTGTGACTAAAAGACCCTGATTAAACACTTTTTCTTTTTATGGCAATTAATTGCCTATATTTCAATTTAATTAATCACTTTAGGCAAAGAAATTGCCTATAAGTGAGAATTGATTCTTTTTTATAGCGACAAATCGCTTAAAGCAATATTTTGGCTAAAAGCCTTTAATTAATCACTTTAGGCAAACAAATTGCCTATAAGTGAGAATTGATTTCTTTTTCATAGCGACAAATCGCTTAAATTAAATTATTTGGCTAAAAGCCTTAAAATTAATTCATTTTGGCACAATTGCCTTAATCAATCAATCTTGGCGACAATCACCCAATTAACCTTTTTTTTTTTTTGGCAAATTAATTGCCTAAATCAACGTTTTTGGCTTTAAAAGCTTTGAAACAATTCATCTTTGGCACAAATGCCTTAAAAATAAATCTTTTGGCAAGGATAAGCCCAAATTAATTCTTTTGGCTAAAAGCCTCAAAATCAACATTTTGGCACCAAGTGCCTAAATCAATCAACACTTTTTTTGGCAAAATGCCTAAAAATCAACTCTTTGGCAAAAAGCCTAAACAAAATGCACGAAGCATACACACACTCATGCATAAAGCATCCCAATTCAAAGCCCTCTAAAAGAGGCGCATCGAACTACGTTGACTTTGATCTTCCATTCAAACGGAAGTACGTAGGCACGTTCGGGATTTCACCCCGAATGACAAGTCGAATTCATTCAAACATTTCACTTGGTCCAATTACTTCATCTTCCTTGCAAAGCAAACATTCATTCATTTTGGTTAGTTTAGCAGCATGACATAGTCTCGGGATCCATCTCGGGTTTGCATATCATGCCTTAAACATTGGGTAATTAATCTAGTAACTAGGTTAATTAAAATTGGAGTCATTTAGGGTTTTTTCCTAGTTTACCCTAAAATAATTAAACAAGGTGGCGACTCACACATCACGTGCATTTCTTCTCATTCATCATATGCATTACATGCCTATGTGTTTTTGGGGGAGGGGTTCACAATACTCGTGGCCTATGAAAGCACCACCGTGGCCTATGAAAGCACTACCCCCATCACACAATCGTGGCCTATGAAAGCACCACCCCATCACACAAATAAGCGCGTCCGCCTATTTATAAGGGCTGATAACCCTAGCATATGATCATAGCTTCACAATAACAAAATCCATCTCATCATACCACGTCTCAATCATGCATAGTAGAGCCCAAATCAAAATCATTCTTTCACAAAAGCAATAATTCTTAATCAAAACCTCTTCATTTCTTAATACTCATTACTCAAAACATTATAGATATATATATACTTAATATAGTATAAAAGTACATAAATCAAGAACTTTTCAGCATTTTCATAAACTTGACCTTTGCAGGGTTTTTAACACATAATTTGAGTTATGGGTCTCCAAATTGAATGAAATCAGGTTCATTAGAAAGATAAGACAAAATGCTACAAATATTCAGAAGTGACCACAGCCAGATCACATAGTAAGATAGCAAACAAAAGCTCAGAACACAGACCAACAGATCAGACCTGATTCAGCAGAACCAAGTCCAATGTTTCTTGAATTCCTACTTCACCAAACACTCAAATGAAACCACTCCAAAACGAGAGAATTCTCAAGACACAAGGAAACAACTTTTATGAAGAACTCAGAACCTAATCTTGTCATTATAATGGTCAAAATGGGCACTCAATTTAGTAATGCATGTGGCCCGACACAAAAGAGTCAGTTTGGGTGTTTCAGCCATAAGTTGAGCTATGTATCTCCAATTTGGACACAAGAGGATGGGTTGGAAAGATAAGAAGTAAAGCTATAACTTTTATGAATAACATAAGACATTATGTTGCCATTTGAGTGGTCAAAATGGACAATCATTTCGAATATACAGGTTAGACACCATAACAGAACCAGTTTTGGTATTTAAATCATAAGTTGAGCTACAAGTATTGGAATTAGACATAAGAATATGTTTTGGAAAGCTGAGAAATAGAGCTACAACTTTCATGAAGAAGGCAGAAACAAATGGGAAGTATAAAGGGGTTAAAAATGAGTTCCAATCCCTCGGCAGAACACATCTCACATTAAAATTCAGCAATTTAACCAAAACATACAAAGTTCCCAAAATATATTCAAAACCCTAACCATGTAAAAACAACTTAAACAAGTGAAATTATGATTGCACTAACCTTATTAACAAGCTTGAAAAAGCTTGGAAAGCCTTACTCCTTGGCTTTCTCTTTACCCTTTGAGGATGGTTCTCCAACCTCTTCAAAGCATGAAAAAATCAACATTAAAAGCAAAACTTGACAAAAGAAATAGTTGGAGCATGATTTAATGCATCAATAACATGTCTAAACCATGAATTCTACTTAACAATTCACAAAACTCAAAAACCACAACTTACTTGCTTCAATGGTAACTTCACTTCTCTTTGCTTTTAATCACCAAACTCAACTTCTACTTCTTAATTCTTAATAATTAAGTACTAATCTATGGTTTAATTAGGTAGTTTGGTGGTAAATTTGGAGGTAAGAAAATGAAGAAAATGGAAGAAGAAGGAAGAAGATGGAAATGGCGTGGAGAAGAGAAGAGAAGAAAACAAAAAGTGTTGTGGTGTTACTTTAAGTGCCAAAGTCAAATTTGACTTCCAAATTTCATGTCAAATGTGTGGCTAAGATCAAATCCTAAGTAATCTCATCCAATGGCTCTAAATATTCCTCAAATAAATCTCTTCTACTTCTTATTTAACTCCACCAATTAATTAAATGAATTCTACTAAAATAATTCCTCATTTATTTCTTAATATACCACACTAGAAATATTATGCATTTAATACATAAACTCTCCAAAAATATTAATGAAATATTTTTTACCCGCCTAAATCATGCAAACATGCTCCAAAAATAGTAAATAAAATATTAAATATACATAGTAATTTTTCCGGACTAAAATAATACCAAGTCCCGGACCGATGGTACTATTCACAGACCGGTAAATCACTATTACCGACACTAAAAGAAAATCAGTCTGTTACAGTACTAGTGTTAAATTTGACGGTGGATCTAGCCTAAACCATGCGATTTAGGTGCATTCATCCGAGAATTAACATTACTACCAACCGCAAGCCTAGTACCTTAAAGGTGCGTCAAAAGGAGTAGGCCCAACAAAGCCCGAATCCTGTTTGCGGAACCCAGACTTTGTTAAATCCAATAAGACTAAAGCCAATGCATATAGTTGAAAGCCTTAGTTACTTTCCCTAAGGTGCACCCGGTTCCATTTGCTGTTGTTGTGCCGCATTCATTTCTGAGAGTTGATATCGTCAATCTCAAAACCCCCTGTTGGTTGTCGAGATTAGACCAATTCCTAGGAAACAGATGTCGGAATTTATACCAATGGAATCCGTGTGTGGGAGAAATAAGGTTGGAAGGCATGCATTTCCCAACTCCCGTTCCCCTGTATGTTATAAACTGTACATATGTTGTGACATTCATGCATCATGTAACATTTTCCTTTTCAGCCATGCATTAATAAGAGCTAATGTTCGGTATGGATATTTGACCTTGGTCTCGAGACTGGACCTTAAATTCATTTTGAATAATATTATACATTAACTTATAGTGAATCAATACCAAAAAGAAAAGGGAGGTATAAGGGGGTTGCGATTCCTTTGTATACATTTCTCGCATTATCTGAAAATAAGTGAGAGATTATAGAATGTTGTAACAAAATAGAATGAAATCCTGCTTGGAACCATATGTTCCAAGGCAAAAAGTAAGGATACAACAAAATAAAAAATAATAATAAATAAATAACAAAATAAAATCCTGCTCGGAAACTCTTTCATTCCGAGGCAAAAGTTAGGGATTCGAGAGAAAATAGTTGATCGTAAATCCAAAAGGAATGGTCGACGACAGATAATGCCCGAAATGTTTAAATATAAAATAAGTTATTAACGTGTTATTCGTACCGAATTTTTGGTCCAGTCGTTGAAATCAAGATCTTATTTCCATGCTGGCCTTAGCACATTAGAAATGCATTTCTCATCCTATGTGCTTTCATTTTCGCATGCATACATGCAGGACCCTCTTTAACTCAAAAATTTTTTGTCAGAATTGATCCTTCCCGAGAAACTGCTTCGAGAGTTTGGAATCGACGTCCTGGTCAGCGTCTAGTCAGAATATCCCCAATCCCTGAGTTTATTCCGGTCAGGTCAGCGAGCTATTCAAGTTCGTCAGATTCAAAGCCCGATTCAGATCCAGTAGAAATGGCAGATGATATAGGGGATGAGCCCGGATTTTCTCAAGCTCAGATAAGAACCATTGTTCAGATTGTGGCCGCTGCTCTCGCTCAAGATAGGGCTCAAAACCAAGCTACTCCCGCTTCAAGCAGTCAACCAGCGGTTGAAGAAAGGCAAATTCCAGAACCTGTGTCAAATAACCGGGCTTCTGTGGGAAATACAGCCCCTGTTGAGAATGATGTGCTCAAGCAACTTGCCGAGCTGAAAGAAAGATTTGACAAAATGGCTGCAGTAAAGGAAAAAGACCCGGTCACTAACTTTCATATAACCGAGTATGTTTTGCACCCAACCAGTTCTGCCTCATTTAAGACATTCAAGCATACTATATTCGAAGGAGACAATGATCCCCATTCTCACCTGTTCGAATTTCTCCGAGTCTCTCAGATGAACCGGTACAATGAGGAAGATGTTTTGCGAGCATTCCCGCAAACATTACATAAGGACTATTGGAGGTGGTACGATGGTCTAGATGAGGAGATTCAGAAGAATTGGATCAAGCTATAGACCGCTTTTCTCAAGCATTTCAAGACCGATGAGAGCGATGAATTCGGTTTGCGTGATTTGGAGGGTTTGAGACAAGGGAAGGATGAAAGCTTTTCCGACTACTATAGGAGATGGAGAACCAAGTTGTATAGAGTTCAAACAAGGCCAAAAGACAAAGAGTTGATCAGAATCTTCAGTAGGAGCCTGTTGCCCTTCTTTAAGGAAAGGATGTTAACCCAGCCTCTCACTGATTTTGCTCTAGTTCAAAGCGCTGGCTTGAACATTGAGGAGTTTTACAAGGAAGAAAAGAAGAAGAATAGAGGGTTTGGCAACTACCGGACTTCTTATGGTGACAGAAGTGCCGGAAGTAGTAATCAGAATCAGTCGAGGAATAGTAATACAATAGTAGGGGCAGTTAATGAAAGAGCCAGAAGAGAGTTTACCGATTTAGGAAGACCCTTGAGCACAGTGCTAAGATCATGTATCAAGAATGAAGTGTTGTCAAAGCTGCCAGTCGACCCGACTAAGCCTATCCGAGGGAGGTATATGGACCGAAACTATGATTACCATCAGTGCAAGGGACATTCAATTGACGATTGTTTCAAATTAAGGCACGATATCCAGGATCTGATTGACAGCGGGAAAATTACCAAGCCTTCTGAGAGGAACAAGCCAAGCACTAAGAACAACCCGCTTCCCCAATATCAGTACAACTATCCGTCTCGTAAGACTCAGTCAGGTGGATCAGTCAACGCGATTGGAAGTGGATTACCAGAAGAAGTGGTATTGGCGGAAGCTGAATGGGAAGAGCGGATGTGCGCAATGTTGAATATATGGGATGACTGCAATAGCGATGAGGAAGAGAAGATGCCTGTAAAGATAGAAATCAAGAAAAGCATCACGGTGAAGGTGGGTGATGTGCCAGAAGATGAGGATGAGCAACTCCAGCTTGCAATTCAAAAGAGCTTAGCCGACCAAGAAGAATAATGGTATTATAGCAGTGAAGAGGATGTGAATGAAGTAGGCGTCCAGAGCTTAAACCGTAGCGGGCGAGTATACAATCCCGAGAGCAGTGTACAGGCTAAGGAGAAAGAGATTGCCGTTGATGGAACAAAGAAGAAAGTAACAGAGAAAGGCGGAGAAGAGTCAAAAGAGAAAAAGAGAGAGGAGGAGGAATTGAAAGGGCAGAAAAAGACTGTCGAGGTTGGAGAAAGCAGTCAGAATAAGGTACCTAGTAGGGTGACCGCCAGTTCGGTACTGAGTCAGTTGCAAAGAACAAGAGCAGATATTTCAATATGGGGCTTGCTGATAGCATCTAAGGAGCACAGAGAAGCTTTACTTGAAGCTATGACTTTTGTCAGGGTGCCGGCTCGGATTCCAAGTGTTGATATGATTAACGTGCTACAGCGTAGAATAGGTGAGGTTACTTTCTTTGACTCGGACCTCCCACCAGAAGGAAGAAACCACTGTAAGCCATTGTACATCCAGATTGTCGTCAATGGACGTGATACCCGGAATGTGATGGTGGATAACAGATCAGCACTGTGCGTATGCCCGTTGAAGATGCTGTCTAAGTTTAAAATTGAAGAGTCTGAACTTGAGACATCAAATATGGTGGTCAAAGCCTACGACAACACCATGAGGAATGCAAAAGGAACTTTTAAAGCAAAGATATCCACAGGGGCCGTGGAAAGCTGGGTAGACGTGGTTGTGCTTGACATCTTAGCCAACTATGCTCTTTTATTGGGAAGACCCTGGCTCCATCCTTTGGGTGCAGTTCCGTCCACCTTGCACAGAAAAGTAAAAATTCCATGGGGTACAGATGTGGTTACAGTCAATGCGCAAGAGGATCTGAATGTGGCAACTGTGGAAGGCCTAGAGTTGGCAGTACCATTATCAGGTTTTCAAGTGGCAGTAATTGATGCGCCCACCACCAAGAGCAAGAGTGCAGTAAATAGAATGAGTCCTTTCTCAAGGAAGATGATGAAGAAGATGAATTGGCAGTATGGTAAAGGTTTGGGTCGGGAGCTGCAAGGAATGTTTGAACCTCTCTCATCGGCATTGGAACAGCAAGACAAGTGCGGATTGGGATATTCTGAAAATAGAAAGAAGGAAAGGTATGAGATTCGGTCTCCAATCAGAGGGTCAAATTTGAATCATATCTTTTTTGTTCCACAAGTCGAAGGAGAATTCTAGAGTAGGGGGAAGACCTACCCCAGTTTGGAGATATTCATGACTGATTATGAGGAGAAGCTGATCAGGTCACCCGAACCTTCCTTGGAACAACTAGTTGAAGGAACTGAGTTTATAATGTGTATGACAAAAGCAAGCACGGAATCTAAGTGTTCAAAGAAGATATCAGAGTCTGAAGACTTTTTGGGGATTGGGGATGAAGCTTCCAAGTTGGTGCAAGAGCAGAAGGCCAAGACACGGATCCTCCAGTCGGTCCTAGCTACTGTGAACCCCTTCCTGTTTTCCCCCCGGAGAAAGATCGAAGATTTTTCTTTATTTGGCGTACTTGAATATTTTATTAAAAAAAGTGATAAAACCCTTTTGGATGTGCGATGCCGATGAATCAGTCTTATAAATTGTTTTTTAGTCGCCACCCATTATTTCGGCAATGGGACCGTTTTTGATTTTATTTTACAAAAGTGACTCCATTTTTAACCCATTTTATTCAAGGCCTTTTGTTTTAGAAAACTGGTCAGGCGAACCTATGAGATTCTAGGTAAGGGAATTGGGTACGTCGGCCCATTGGAAGCCGACGCCGGAAAAACCGGCCTCTTTTAACCTACGATTTCTAATTTGATTTTATTTTAGAAAAGCCAATTATTTAAACCCAACCCGAATAAATCGAACCGAGCTCCTATGTGGAAAATTAATTAACCGTCCCAATTAATTTCATCCATTGCATTCATAACAAATAAGATATATCGTCCACCATCCATCCATAACACGTACTAAAATAAAAGAAAAGACCCGCTCTTGCCTTATGGTTAAAGGCGGGCCACAAACCGAATTTGATAATATGATAAGCAATAAGTAAAAAGAAGTAAATCCTAAAACCTCAAAATCATTAATAATTAGTTGATTTGATTTGATTAAATCTTAATTTGCCCATGTTTGATCATTTTCTGAGTTAAAATTAAAATCTGTTTAATTGTATGAAATTACGGTGGAATAAGTAAAATACACTGAAATCATGAGACAGTTGCGTCACGTAGGTGTCCCATAAGGAACAGTCGCGTGACGCGACTCCCTTCATTCATCCTGGAACTTTTAGAACAGTCGCGTCACGCGGGTAATCTATGAAGAACACTCGCGTGGCGCAACTCTTATTGTGCTACTGGAAATTGGAACAGTTGCGTCACGCGGCTGTTCTATGAAGAACAGTCGCGTGACGGAACTCCTAGCTGCGTGACAGAACTATTCGCGACTTATTAATATTCTCAGTTTTATTGATTATTCATCCAAAATATCACATTAAATACAAAAGTATCCTGGGTTTGCGAATAGCTGCGTTACGCAGGTAGTCCAATCCATATTAAAGACTTTTGGACATGAACAGTCGCGTCATGCAAGTAGTAGCTGCGTGACGCGGCTGCTCTGGTCCGCAACTACCATTCAAACTGTTCTTTTTTACGTTTCTTTCTTGTTAATAGAGATTTAATATGATTCAGAAATACTCAAATATGGGCGAAATGTGGTTTAATCAAAACCAAACTAACTAAAATACTAAGAAAATGGGATTTTCACAAATAAATAACTAGTTAAAGAAAAGTGCAAACAAAAGGGTTTAGATGATTACCTAACCCTCAGATTTGAGGATTGCATACGATATGGTCGATCTAAGGATGAAGCTTCACGATTCCAGAAAGATTCAACGTCCAATCTTAACAATAAAAACCTTTCTTTTCTCTTCTTTCTCTCTTACTCTTTTTTTATGTCTTTTTTTTTTAAGTTTTCAATCTATGTGCCTAATAGCTTGATCTTCCTCAAGGTTACTCACTGGAGTCTTTGAGGAAAACCCTAGCCACAGTCGTTTTTTTTTTTTTTGTCTCAATCCCTTAGTCTTTTTTGAGAGAAAATAAGAAGAGTTTTCAAAGTCTCTAAAAAAAGGTCTCGTTTTTGCTGTGTAATGCAGTATTTATATGGTTAGGGCGACAGGACAGTCGCGTCACGCAGGTAGGAGCTGCGTGACGCACCCGTAAGCCTGCGTGACGTGACTTACTTTTCGTACAGTTGCCGCGTATCCATACAAACAGTGCAGGCCACTGCACGGGCGCGCGCCAAGGGTGTCAGACCCGTTAGAGCTGCGTGACGCAGCTAAAAGTGGCATCACGCAGGTGATAGCTGCGTGACGCAGCCCTAACATGGGTCAGGCTCCTTTGGGCGGTTTGGTTCGATTTTTGATTCAGACACCTCTGGTTTATTGTGAAGCCTCATCCTTTGTCCTCATATCATCATCGGGTCAGGTGGAGGCATAAAATTACGCATCAACAGTTTGCCCCCCCACTTTATCATTAATTGTATAAACGATTAATATTAAAGTTGTCCATTGACGCGCCTTCTATCAGGCAATCATCTCCGAAGCTCGGTTTGATCGGCTTGAAGAGCTTTGATTGATCATCTGGTCACCTCTTAAGCTCGGTTTGATCGGCTTCGTCGGTTTCCATCCAACATGTGAATGACTTCAAAGCTCAGTTTGATCGGCTTGGAAGACACCTTCGGGGCTCGGTTTGATCGGCCTGAAGGACTTTAAATGTTTGGTCACCTTCTCAGCTCGGTTTGATCGGCTTCGTTGGTTCCCATGGAATCTGAAGGGGCATCCTCGAAGCTCGGTTTGATCGGCTTGAAGAGCTTTGATCTGGCCACCTACTTAGCTCGGTTTGGTCGTCTTTGTCGGCTCCAGTCGGTTTAGAAAAAGGCATCCTCGAGGCTCGGTTTGATCGGCCCGAAAGATGTCGGTTTTACCCTGGTCAACTTCGCAACTCAACATCATTGACTGGGGAAGAAGATTTGAAAGAGCTTCGCAATACATCATCACTGTTTTGAAATTGTTCTGACTAGCTTCGCAATGCACCATCACTAATCAGCGGGACCTATCGGCTTCGAAAAACCATCACCGGTTGGCCTGAGGGTAATATGGACAATTTAATGCTCCTGACCCCGGTGCAGTGAGTTGATGAAAGTTTGCAGCCGTATACGAGCCGTACATCAACGTCATGTCGCCGGAATGGGTCGTCGTGAGCTTTTGAAATGGGCCTTGTGGGCCTGTCGGGCTCAAAAAGGATAATGGGCCCAATGCTCTTGTCGGGCCCAGTTGAACGAGCTTCGACCCATCTGGTTTTACTATAAGTAGCTTCCTTCTCAGTCGATTCAATTTCACTTATTCACAAACCCTAAGCAACTGGAAATTCTCTGAACTGTTCAACCGAAAAGATGTCTCAAATCTCAGAGATTCCTGCTTCTGCCTATACTCCGGAGATGGAGATTCTCGGGGCCCTGCCTGATATTCCTACGTTTGACGGTGAGCCGGAACCCGCTAACCCCCGGGATGCGACCATTGCAGCTCCTTCCGTTGCCGGGTTCGGAATTTCCAGTCTGGTACGAAACGAGTCAGATGCGTGGCTTTCGATCCGAGGTAAGTACAAAATTTCTTCAATTTTCTGTTTTTACTGCTTTTGATCCGTAACTGTAGTAATAGGATTATTTTTCACTGTTTGCGCTTGCGTCGACAGTCGCGTCACGCAGGTAGGAGTTGCGTGGCGTGGCTGTTCTTCCATGAACAGTTGCGTGACGCAGCTGTTCGAGACGCCAGAAACCCTAACTTGCCTTGAACCTTAAGATTAATCTCTTCTTGGCTGTGTTTAGACCTTGATTTGTTAACTTTTGATTGTTGATAACTCTAGATGGTTTGATTTTGCCCTGTAATTGCACAAAAATAGTATAATCGTTAAAAAATTTAAAATTAAACTGCTGCGTACCTTCGACAGTTGCGTCACGCAGCTGTTCTTAGGAAGAACAGTTGCGTGACGCGACTGTTCGTTAATGAATGAGATCTTGAACAGTTGCGCGACGCGGCTAGAGAGATGCGTGGCGCGACTTCGTGGTCGCGTGACGCATCTGTTCCTAGGGCCACACATGTTGAACAGTTGCGTGTCGCGACTGTAGGGTGGCGTGACACGGGTGCTAAGGTGCGCTACGCAGCTATGCTTCTGATTGCGTAATTTGGGTAAAGCTGTGTGGCGCGACTTTGTAGACGCGTGACGCGACTGGGAGCTGCGTGACGCAGCTATGGTTCCAACCAAAACTCGAGTCTTTTATTTATCCTGTCATAGAAGAAAATTAACAACTATCAGTCTTATATTTATTGAAATTGAAATTTTCTTACAGGTTAATCTGGGCAAGGCCCATTCAGGCGGATCGGCTACTGATGCTTCTGCCTTCTGGGATCTGCTGGACCCTCCTATGCGAGCACGGGTTGTCGCTGCAGGTTTCAGGGACTATGCCGCTGGATTGCGCCGCACACAGCCTCGTTTCCTGCCCGCTATGCGATATGCACTGATGGAGCGGTGGAACGACTGCACGCACACTTTCGTGTTCGGGTTTGGAGAGATGACCCTCACTCCCGTGGATTATGCTGCCATTACCGGCTTACGCTTCACTGGCCCGGTTCCTCCACTAGATGCTCGATATCATACGGCTGCCATCGGAGCTCAGCTTGTGCGCTCCTTGCTCGGTGTTACCTTACAGACTCGGTACACCGTGCAGGGATGTATGTCCTACGAGATGGTCTTCCGGTTCTAGGCCGAGAGGATTAGGACCCGGTTGGAGGCTTGGAGGGAGTTGCCGGAGGATGTCCGACCTGCTGCCCCTGCGTATACTCGCGAGGAGAGGGACCAGGCTGCTCGGTCCTTCTTATTCTATATCATTTCATCCCAGCTGCTGTGCACCTCCCAGAATAAGGGAGATCCCGCGGTGCTGGCGTTTCTTCGGGATCTGAGCCAGGTCGGATCCTTCGACTGGGCCACACTTGGTTTGGCTCACCTCTATCACGGTCTGGATGTCTGGACCCGTGGTAGCGGTGAGTCGAACTGGCTATTCATTCGGCCTTTGGAGGTAACACACTTTCTCTCTTGACTTTTTATATCCATCACTCTCAACTGTTCAATTAACTGATGTTATTTTCTGTCTCTACTACAGGTGTGGGCTTACGAGTACTGCATTTATCCTAGCGGTCCTAGTGGTGACTCACCCGTCGAGTCTAGGAGGATTCCTCGCTACCTGGCCCACTGCCATCACACTTATGCCAGTGGCGAGGATCCGGAGTACTGGCGGAGCTTCCTTAACGATCGGGAGTTGTCCGATGTGAGTGCAGAAAGAATCTCTAAATCTGTAGCTTGTCTCTCTCTTCATTCTGACATACTATCAATGCTGATTTCTTATCATTTTTGCAGCTATCTTTAGAGCCATGGGACTGTGAGGCCTGGAGGACCTATCCGGGCCGGGAGGTGGCTGAGTTGCATACCCAGTCGAGGCTGCTGCTGCGAGGCTACTGGGCCGACCGGTACTTCCTTGGAGAGCGGGTTTTTGACACTCCGATAGCTCCAGCACGATGGAGAGTGCCTCATGCCCCTCCCCGGCATATGTGTCTGCTGGAGGGTTTGACCCGAGAGGACCTAGAGGTAGAGTACAGAGGTTTCTCGATGAACGATTTCCTGTCCGCCGGTGATTTTCCTACTTACTTTGCCTCTCGGATGCAGGCTCGACTTCCAGAGGTTCTCGAGTACATTCAGGTAACTCATCTGACCTTCAATCTTCATTCACTGTTACTACTCCTCTTTTTGTCTCAACTTACTGATGGTATTACTTTCTTTGTAACTGAATGCAGGAGCGGAAGACACACAAGACCGTAGCTCATTACCGGGCTGAGGCAGCAGCTGAGGCGGGTGGCGTGGCAGCTCCGACCGGACCAGTCGGTGTTGTACTGGGCGATGTCCCGTTTCCGCCAGGTATGGAGGTGGTGTTGGATCCTGGCCTTGGCTTGGGATCTGGCATCATTATTCCTGCAGACCTACGGCAGGCTCCTCCTCTGGTACAGCTGGATCCTGAGCACACTACACATGTAAGTCATAAGCCGAATGTACAAAGTTAGAAGTATTTTACCTGAATATCCTTTTTAATGGATATATTATTTTTTATTGTTTGCAGGTGCCGGCTCAGAGATACCAGGAGATCTGCCAGCAGTTCGGCTTTGCCCGATCCTACATCGGCCGGCTCTACTCCGAGCGACATGAGCTGGTATGAATTTTACATATTTTTACCTTTTTGCTTCTTATTATTTTGATGACCTTTCTTACACATGCTTGTCTTTGTAGGAGCTGGAGAACGGGAGGCTACGGAGGCATCAGTCCCGTCAGTCCAGTGCCGTGAGCCGGCTTCAGGCGGAGGTGGAGCGGCTTCGGACGAGGCTAGAGGTTGAGGGCATCCCGCTTGACTCTTCTGATGAGGATGAGGATGGCTCTTCTTCTGAGGACGGGCCACCATCGCCACCCCCTCCGACTGTCGCTGGTCCTAGCCGTAGGCGGCGGTAGTCCTGCTGCACGTCTCCTCCATTTTTGGACACTTTAAACATTTTGAATTTTTATTAATTTTCTATTTATTTATTTTTATTTTTATTTTTATTTTTATTTTTTGATTGTACAGTTATATCAGCATCTTATGATATTATTTAAATTTTTTTACAACACTTGGTTTTCTCTCTCTTTTTTTTTTACTTTATCATGTGTGTTTATGTTTTGCAACTGTGAAGTCTTGTTCCTGTAAAAACAAAACACAAACACAATACCAAATACAAAATAGCGATGTACCATTTTTTCACAAGAATGGTTCACCTCATCAGCGGTCAGTAAATCGACTTATTGTAAATGAATAAATGAAATAAGATAAAAATAAAATAAAGTAAATAAAGTAATGAACTTAACATGGAACATGATCAAGAATCACTTTCCAAACAGAGAGCATAGCGTAGTACTTACCTGATAGGGCGGTCTACTCAGTGAATGCGGACGTAATGGCTCAACTACCCTTTCTCGATTAATGCAATCATAAAGACTCGACTTCCTTGTTGTACGGGTCGTCCTTCTTTTTGATCAATGCAGGTTTGAATGCTTACTGACCCGAATGGACTATTTAGGATTGTCCTTTCAACTACCTCTGACAATGATTATTAAATTGAGTGATGGTGATGTTTCACCCATCGATTTCTCCATTTTCCTATAAATATAAGTTCCGCTTCACACCTCCTTCCCATCCAGTGTTCAAAGCACGTCAATTTCTTAAGTGATTTTCTTCCATGGCCTTCAAGAGTCAAGTCTCATCTTTCGTCCAATCCATTTCTGGCGACCTATGGCAAGTTTCTCCTTTGGATCAACTAGCCTGGTTAAGATATTTCAAAGACCTGAAACCTAACCATGGCTTCCTGTCTTGGCTCATTTCTCATTTCAATCCGGACACCATGGTTTTTCGTTTTGAAGACTCTGAGGTGACTCCGACCTATGAGGAAATGTGCGCCTTGATGGATCATCATCCTGAGCAAAACGAAACTCCGGCCTTGCCCCCGGGTCCTAGGTATGATCTAGCTGAGATTGCGGCCTTGTGTCCGATTTATCTCCCTGATGGGATAAACACGGATCAAGGTCTACCTTTGGAACCTTTCTTGAACAAATTTTTGTCCATCGATCTAGATCTGCCTTGGATCCGAGCTTGTTGCTTCTTGCTACTGAATGTGTATGCCATGAAGAATCGTCAACCTGGAATCAGAGATTTTCGACTTCTGGCCGTTGTTCGTGACATGCAATTGTACCATCGTACCGTCTTCATGATGATCATGGGGGAAACAATGTGTTGGGCCAGAGATATTGCCCTTCACATTACTGACTTCAATGTTCATCATCGTGGTTGTCCGTTACTATTGCAAGCCTGGGCTCTGGATAAATTAAGCCTGATTCCTCCGGTTCCAACTCGCTTGATTCCAACTCATGGACCTGCCGTTTGTCAATCTCGGTCTCGGAGACGCTTCGATTTTGGTGATAACCCCACTATTCGGTGGACCTGTCCTTGGTGGAGGATCAGACTGGTCACTACTGGAAGCATGAACCTCAACTATGTATTGTACACCAGTCTAGACCATTCCATGGCCTATTTTCCCGACAGGATTAGCCGTCAATATGGAACAATTCAACGTGTTCCCAGGATCCATAACTTTGAGAGCGGTCAAATAACGCTGCATCTGCTGACCAATTTGGCTGACCGTTGGAGAAACCGAAACACCAGGTACCTAGGTGAAGGAGTGATGCAGGACACTGTGACACCTGAGTATGTGAACTGGTTTTTTGCTCCGTGATGACGTTAAGTTCTTGCAAGGATCGGTATCTGATGGTAGCCCTTACTGAAATAAATGTTGTTATTGCTTTCTCTGTCTTCTTTTGAGCTCGAGCTTTGAGCTGCTATTTAATATATCTGCTTTCTTTGAATTAATGAATTCGCTGATTCTGTCTTTATTACTTCCTGCACACATGAACAATGAAAGACAACAAAACTTTTCTTTCGAAATTATTTGTCGTGTTAGTTAGTCGGGCCTCTTGCCCTTGGGTTAATAAATGAAAACTCAATAAAGTAAAAATTATTCTGTAAACACAGGAACTTATGCTTGTGAACAATAAAGAATGAAGTGACTATTTATAACCTGCACAAATCAACAATAACAAATGTAACTCCTCTATGTATGCATGAACTAATACAAGTGCTAAGGTTTATTCATGGTTTTGTTGATCCTTCTAGGGAAATCGCTGAGAAAATGGTACTCGTTCCTCTGATCAATGTCTTTCTTTTTTTTCTTTTTTTTTATTCAATATTTAAGCAGGACCAATGGCCAAGGCGCTTCACACTAAATGAGTTGATCTTTGTTTAAATAAACAGAGAGGAAGATCTTGCGTTCTTCGACCGTAATACCAGGACAAAAACAAAGATTTTGAAAACCCAAATTCTTTATTAATCTTACTTCTTTTCAACATCATACGGAAGTAAAGAAAGTTTATTCTAATACAATGGTCATTCGTTTTAACTACTTGATTTCCTATCCTCCTTCAAGTTAAGTTGATGGCATTGATCAATCAGTCACTAATCTGTCACGAACGCATGGCATGAATTCTGCATTTAAGCTAAGCACCACACGCTAATCCCAAGATTTTACTATTATTTTGCATTTTTTTTTTACATGCTCTAACTTTTGCCTAAGCCGCCCTTGCGGGTTTTCAACTTAGCGAGCTCATTTCTTGCCTAAGCTGCCCTTTTCGGGTTTTCAACTTAGCATCAATTTTTTTTTTTTTGTTTTTTTTTTCTTGAAATCATCATTTCAGACGTAGAATCTTTTCATTTGATCTTGATTGATAATTCGATTGACAGGCTCTCCTTCCATAGTGACTAATTCGACGGCGCCTTTAGGTAGTAGCTTCTGAATTCTGAACGGCCCATGTCAGTTGGGTTTGAATTTCCCACCAGGATGATGTTGGGCTTCATGATCCAATAACCTGATCAACACCAAATCTCCATTCTTTAAACCCTTTGGATGTACCCGCTTGTTGTAGAAACGAGCAATCCTCCTTTTTCTCATCTGATCCTGGAATCGAGCATTCAGTCTTCTTCCGTCTAAGAATGCCAGATCTTCATACCTCTTCTTGACCCATTCCTCCTCGGTCAGACCAGCTTCTACCAAAACCCTGAGAGACTTCTTTTCGAGCTCTACCGGTAACACTGCCTCCATCCCATACACCAATTCGAAGGGAGAAGCTCCATTTACTGCTTTGAAGGTAGTGCGATGCCCCCAGAGCGCGAAAGGAAGTTTCTCGGCCCAGCTTCTATACCTTTCACACATCTTCAACAGGATTCTCTTGATCTCCTTATTTGCAGCTTCTACGGCACCATTAGCCTGAGGGCGATAAGGAGAAGAATGGTGATGCTCAACCTTGTATCTATAAAGCAATTGGCCAACTTCTGCTTGAAAATGAGAACCATTATCTGTAACTATGTGATGAGGAACACCATAGCGACAGAAAATGTTCTGTTCAATAAACTTTGCCACATGCTTGGCCGTTAAAATCCTGTAAGACTGAGCTTCGATCCATCTAGAGAAGTAGTCAACTGCAACCAATATATACTGATGACCATTGGATGCTGCAGGTGAAATTTTACCGATGACGTCTATGCCCCATGCAGAAAAAGGCCATGAAGGAGTTGTTGGATGGAGTTCAATAGCAGGTAAGTGGCTTCTATTGTCATGATATTGACAAGCTTTGCAACAGTGCACATATTGGACACAATCGCCTTCCATTTTCATCCAAAAATAACCTTGCCTCATGATCTTTCTTGCTAAACTCATACCGCTTAGATGAGTACCACAGACTCCTTCATGAACTTTTCTCATTATGTCCTCTCCTTCTGTCTCGCTCACACATCGCAACAACACTCCATCCCAGGTTTTCTTATAGAGTTCACCATCGGCTAGGACGTAGTGTAGCGCCATTTTCCTTAAGACAGCACGGTCTTCTTTCGTCGCATCATCAGAAAAAGTACCGTTTTTCATATACCTCAGAATGTCCGTAAACCAGGGTTCTTCCTCCGGCTCCACCTGATTCACATAATGTTCTTGATAGCACGGGATATTGGCTGTGGTAATGATAAATGGCTTCTTCGAAACTTTGCTTATATCCTGCCATGCCGACGCTAAGTTTGCCAAGGCGTCTGGAATTCTGTTATAGGTTCTTCCTATGTGAGTAAAAGTGATCTTGTCAAATAGTGCTGCCTTTTTCAACAAATACTCAACATAGGGTTTCAATCTTTCTTCTTCTACCTTCCATCTCTCGTTGGCGTGCTCAATAACCAGTAAAGAATCTCCTATTACTTCGACCTCCTTAGCGCCAGTCGCAAGAAGAGCTTCCATTCCCATGATGCACGCTTCATATTCTGCCATGTTGTTAGTGACTGGGAACAATAGTCTCTTGCACATGGTTGTAACTTCGCCATTAGGTGCTTCTATAACAATACCAGCCCCAGCTCCATTTCTATTGGCTGATCCATCAAAGTATAATCTCCAAGCTCCTGTGCCAACATTCAGCAAATGTTCGTCCGGAAACTCCAATTCCCAAGATTCGTCGTCTGTCACAGGGTTTTCTGCTAGGAATTCCGCCACAGCTCGACCTTGTGAATACTCAAATTTTGAGGTTCGAAAAGCCTATTTTTCTGGACTACGGACAATCCGACCGGACCAAAGGCCATTTCGGAAAATCACCGAAAATATGCCAATATGGTACTTAAAATGTCCGGAATGTCGCAACGATCACGGAACAGGTCCCGGAATATTTTTCGGAGACCCGGAACTCCCGAAAACTCCTCCGGAGTGAAAAAGCCCAAGTAACCGCGGCCGAGCACGGTGGCTCCGGCCACCGTGGCACCCTCCACCGGCACCGGCGGCACCTGCCGCCGGCCACAGCGGCACATGCCGCCGGACCGCCAGCGGCCCCTGCCGCAGTGCCGCCGGCGGCACCTGCCGCCGGCGACCCATTTTTTGCCTATAAAAGGCCACTTACCTCTTCAATTTTGACACCCCTGTCTGTGTTGACAGACGATCTTCCTCCCTCCCACGCTCCTTGCGATTTCTTTACCGCTTTTTGCATTTAATTTAATTTTTATTGCATTTTTATTGTGATACTTGGACACTAAAATTAAACAAAATAAAATTAATTAATATTTCCTAAACGAGGAGCTTAATCTGGAGCTAAGAAGCGGCCGTCGATTAAATCAGGTACACAAACGAAACTCTGCTCATTTAATTTTAGCACTTCATGCATATTTCTCTTCTACCCTTAATAATTCTACAACTGCATAAATGCATTCACGTCATCATTTAGACAAATAAACTGTCTTAATTAAACACGATTAAGCTTAAATGTCCGGTTAATTAATAACCGTGGTATTAAAGTTTAAATCCGACAATATTGGTTAAAATGCCTAGTTAATCAATAACTACGGTGTAATCGCCTTTATTTCGAACACTTCGCCTAAAGGTCCGATTAATCGATAATTGTGGCTAAAAGCCTTAATCAATCGCGTTTTGGCAACAAATTGCCTAAAGTTTAATCAATCACATTTTAGCAACAAATTGCCCACGGTCCAATCAATTTTTGGCAAACAAATTGCCTATAAATTAGATTAACCACTTTTTAGCGACAAATCGCTTAAACTAGAAGCTTTGCCAAAATGCCTTAGAATTAATCAATCTTTTGGCTAAAAGCCTTCAAACAATCATTTTGGCGACAATCGCCTAAATCACATCAACTTTTGGCAAAAATTGCCTAAATCAACTCATTTCGGCCAAAGGCCCTAAAATCAACCATTTTGGCGACAATCGCCTAAATTACACATTTTAGCAAACGAATTGCTTAAATCAACACTTTTTGGCCAAAGGCCTTAAAATCAATCATTTTGGCGACAATCGCCCAATCAACACTTTTGGCAAACAGATTGCCTAAATCAACACATTTTGGCTAAAAGCCTTAAAATCAATCATTTCGGCAATAATAAGCCCGAACATCAATTTTGGCAATAATAAGCCCAAATATCAATTTTGGCGACAAATCGCCCGACAACCGTTTTTGGCACAAATGCCTTAAAACCAACATTTTTGGCGATGAACGCCTAATCGAATCAATCGATCTTTTGGCAAAATGCCTAAACAAACATGCACGAAGCATGCACACACTCATGCATTAAGCATACACCTTCAAAGCCCTTCAAAGAAGGCATATCGAACTACGTTGACTTTGATCTTCCATTCAAACGGAAGTACATAGGCACGTTCGGGATTTAACCCCGGGCGGCAAGTCAAAATCACTCAAACATTTCATTAATCCATCATTCACCTTGCAAAGCATTCATTTATCGGTTAGTTTATCAGCATGACATAGTCTCGGGATCCACCTCGGGTTCGTAGGCTATGCCTTAAACATTGGGATGATTAATCTAGTAATTAGGTTAATTAAAAATGGAGTCACTTAGGGTTTTTTCCTAGTTTACCCTGAAATAATTAAACAAGGTGGCGACTCACACACTCATGTGTATTTCTGTCCTTAATCATATGCATTCACATGCCTATGATATTCGGGGTAGGGGTTCACAGTTTGGCGACTCTGCTGGGGAGAATTAATTATGTAATCTTTTTGCATAAAAGTGGACTACAATTGGTGTGTAAACTAACCTGCCCTTCTTTAGGGTATTATTTTGTTGTGCCTTGTTTTGCAGGATATCATAGCACGAATCGAGTGTTCTTTCTTTAAGAATACTTGATCAGGAAATTTGGACTTAATCGTAAAGTGTGATTAAAACATTAAAACTTGTTGATTTATTTGCACAATGGAGAATCCTTTTCTCCATTGCATAAAAAATGAATTTCAAATGAATTTCTTCTCTCTCTGTTCAAACTTCTGAGTCTGGATAGCAAGTAGCGCTAATCAGCAGGTCTCTTTGATTATGTCGACGGACAGCCAAAGCGTCCTCCCTGTTACCGCAAACCATCCCTAATCCTTTTGGGGATGGCCCATGGGCATGCGTACTGTTGGACCCACGCGAAACTCCTTGTTTCACATGTGGTTAGGTATATCCATGCTCAAGGTTCAAGGGTCCCTTTATAAGCCTATTCTCTATTTGTGTCATAGCCTATAGAACCTATCCTTTAGGGCTGTATGCACCCCGTGATATGAAGCATCTCATTAAAACAGATTATGATGTGTTGTTATGCATTCATGACATATCATAAACATTGGGTAAACACATGGAGAATACAAAAAATATTTCCTTTGGTCATGCACAGTTGGACAAAGAGTCATTCTCTCTCATATCAGCTACCCTGATACTACTATACCCTTAATCCAGTTACCCTCATACTTACAGGTACCCCCTGTTCAAGTGTCAACTACACCTACTGTGCTATCACCGACCTCATCAACTTCAACTACACCAATGGCATCATTGTCTGACATCCAAAACCTCATAGAACAAATGGAAGCCAGAATGGAAGCTAAAATGAATGAGGCATTGGCTGCCCAAAGAATTGCCCTATTAGCTGAACTAGGCTGTAGTAATGGAAATGGGGCTCCAGTTGGGGGAAATGGTAATGCTGCCTCCAATCAAGGACCTGGTGCTGCATCTGCATCCTCAAACCCTATCCCTAACTTGGAAGACATGCCCTCCAAAACTGCTTCTGAGTTGGAAGCTCAAAAAATGAGAGAAAAACTGGAATTGTTAGAAAGATCTGTTACTGCCCTTAAAACACACAAAGAAGTGGTGGACATGGACTCCTTGTCTCTGTTCCCCGAAGCAAGACTACCAACCAAGTTCAAAATGCCAAACATGGACAAATTTGATGGAACTACTTGTCCTAAAACTCATTTGAAAATGTATGTGGGTGCCCTTAACCCATTTGGATTGAGCAGCGAGCTCCTTGCTCAGTTGTTCCAACAATCTCTCACCGGTGCTGCATTAAGATGGTTTGTCAGTCTAGACCGGTCTAAGATGAAGACTTGGGAGGACATCTGTAATGCATTCAACTCACAGTATCACTACAATATGGAAGTGGATGTAACCCGAAGGGAGCTAGAAACCACTAAACAAAGGAACAATGAACCTTTCTCCTCGTTCCTTACGAGGTGGAGAGCCAAGGCCGCCCAAATGATTAACCGACCTTCTGAGCAAGAACAGGTGGACATAATAATAAAGAACCTACAGCCTGTCTACCAACACCAACTACAAACTCAATACCTACCATCGTTCCAGTTGCTCATTGCCACTGCTACGAAGGTAGAAGATTTACTTCAAATAGGACAATTGAAAGAAGACCCGGGAACCTCGAAGTACAAGAAACCTAGCCAAACTGGCAAAGTCCACGAAGTGGCAAGCATCACCCCCACGAATCCTTTACGTGTGGGAAACATGGGAAACATGCGAAATGGCAGTCAGTCAAGAAGAACATACACTGATCTCGGGATGCCAATCCTTTTGGTGTTCCGAGAAGCTGTCAAAGCAAACTACATCAAACCTTTGGAGGCAAGACCATCACCCAACCCCTTACCAAGGAATTTCAAAGCCAATGAATACTGTGAATACCACCAAGCACATGGCCATAAGACTGAAGCGTGCTGGACGCTTAAGAACCACATCCAGGACTTGGTAGATAATGGTTCAATTATTTCGAGAAGTAAACCAAACATTAGCACTAATCCCTTACCAAATCACGGGGTAAATGCTATTAGTTCTGACCAGGAATTGATCGATCCTTTCGACCTATTCCTAGGAATGAACGAAATCTGTGTCCTAGACCTGAATGACCTAACTGAGGAACTCGACGCTATAACCAGGAGCGGGAGACAATATGAACCATTAGTCTTGGACAAAGTCTCGCATAACCCTTACCAAAGGACTGATGAACCAAAGGAAGACCCAGTGCTCTCGCAGTTAAAAAAGACACAAGCTAGGGTTTCGATTTGGGAACTTCTAGCATCATCCTTTCCTCATCGCCAAGCTCTTTGCAAGGCTTTGAGTCAACTTCAAACATCGGTGGAAGTCAGCCCTGAAGTGTTGGTATCCACCCTCACCCAATCATCAAAGGTGCAAAGCATCGGATTTTCTGAGGATGACTTACCCAAGGAGGGAGACAGTCACAACAATGCCCTTTACATCACTGTTCAAACCAGAGACAAAACTGTGCCCATGGTTCTCATTGATAATGGGTCAGCACTGAACGTTTGCCCACTAAAGGTGGCCAGCTGCCTGGGGTTGGAAGAAACAGATTTCATTCCGTCCGACCAGATAGTGAAAGCATATGACAGCACCCGGAGAGAAGTATTGGGGGTTGTTACACTAAAATTAGTGATTGGGCCAGCCATAATGAAGGTACCGTTCCAAGTCATTGATGTGCCCACCAGTTTCAACCTGCTGTTAGGGCGGCCATGGATACACCACACCAAAGCAGTACCTTCCTCTTTGCACCAAAAGGTCAAATTCCCCTACGAGGGTAAGATTATAACGGTTCAAGGAGATGATTACAGTCAGCTCAAGAAACCCAAGGGCCAGCCTCTCTTTGAGGTCAACCCCGAAAATGCCAATTTTCCCCTCTCGGGATTTGAATATGACACTGTGCAGTTCATAGAAGGAAAGGCTGCGAACTCCCGAATTCTCTTTGATTTTGGGACGATGCAAATAAACTGCATAGTTCCTTTGATGCTAAAGATGTCCTACCTGCCGGGAATGAATATGGCAAGGTCCGGGAAGACATACCCCACGCTACAAGCATGGGAGTGTCCGGTGAATGAAGGGACTTTTGGGCTGGGTTATCAGCCTACTGACGAAGACCGTGCTGAGAAGACCAGAAGAGGAAAGAAGAAAAACATCCAGATGCCATCACACTTTTTGACTTTAAACAGTTACTTCTGCAAATCGGGAGAGACGATTCCTTATCGTAGCTTCCAAGAACCGTTTTACTGCCCGGCTGCTAAGAAGATGCTACCTGGGTTAGAAATATTCTCTGATGTCTGGGGTAACGAGCCCGAAATAGTGACTAAAATGGAAGTGGAAGACTTCATGCAGCCTAGTCTCTTTGATGAGGTTACAGTCATTACAGGAAATGATGGGGACCAAGATTTACTGAGCCTGATCAAGTCAAATGAAGGACCTCTCACCAATTGGTACGCCGAGGAGGAGCGCACTGCTGATACACCCCCTTCCGAGTCCAACCTAGAATCAAAATATGTGATCAAGTCCTGTATTGAGTCCGAGTCTGACCCCGAGTATGAAACCGAGTCAGAGTCTAGTTCTAGTCTTGAGTCGTCTGTGTCGGATTTTGAAAATCCAGATTTCAAATTTGATGTAATTTTTGAAGACGATTCCGTCATTATCAATAAAGGCTTGCAAATTATTGACCCCACATGTCTATCTTTCCAAGCATTTCCAAGCAAAAATAATGAAAAAGAAATAAATGAAATGAAAAATGATAAAGAAAAAATAATAATTGGCAAAGAAGAAAATGAACATACATACATTGCATCTGACTGTGTGAACAGGGAACAAGTCAGTGAATGCTTAAAGAAGTTTGCCGATTGCTTCATGTGGAAGGCAAGTGACTTCACGGGAATTGACCCAGCAATAGTGGCGCATAAGATTCCAGTATACCGTGAGGTTAAGCCAGTGAAACAGAAGCTAAGAAGGCTAAAAACAAAATGGTCCTTGAAAATCAAGGAGGAGGTAGCCAAGCAACTGGAGAATAAGTTCATAGAACCCATTGCTTACCCAACATGGTTAGCAAATATTGTGCCGGTGCCGAAGAAAGACGGCAAAGTCAGAATGTGTGTGGACTATCGGGATTTGAATAAGGCATGTCCGAAGGACGACTTCCCCCTGCCGCATATTGACTTGTTAGTGGACCGAATGGCGGGACACGAGATGGTCTCCTTGATCGATCTTGCTGTCGGATACAATCAAATAATGATGCATGTGCCAGACAAAGAGAAAACGGCATTCATCACGGAATGGGGAACCTACTGCTACAGAGTTATGCCTTTTGGGCTCAAAAATGTCGGGGCAACCTATCAAAGAATGGCGACAGCCATCTTCCATGACATGATTCATGAAGAAGTAGAAGTGTACGTGGACGATATGGTTGTTAAATCAAAAATAGCTAAAGAGCATACAATAGCACTTGAGAAGTTCTTCCTTAGACTTCGAAAGTATAATTTAAAGCTCAACCCGGCAAAGTGTCTGTTTGGAGCTACATCCGGAGTGTTTCTGGGGCATATGGTCAGCCGAAAGGGCATAGAAATTGACCCTTCAAAAGCCAAAGCCATTTTGGAAATGCCAGCACCGAGAACGGAAAAGGAAGTTCGAGGTTTCCTGGGAAGGCTACAGTACATCAGCCGGTTCATCAATCAATTGGCCGATACTTGTGGTCCGATTTTCAAATTGCTCAGGAAAGAAGTAGCCATCAAATGGAATGAGGATTGTTAGAAAGCTTTCGACCAAGTCAAGCAATATCTGTTATCCCCGCCAGTGTTACAGCCACCAAGGCTAGGAAAGCCTTTGCTACTGTACCTATCAATGACAGAAGAAGCGATGGGTGCGATGCTAGCCCAATAAGCAGAAGATACAAGGGTAGAAAATGCCGTGTATTACCTCAGCAAAAGGATGCTAGACTACGAGCTAAAATACAACAAGATAGAGAAGTTGTGTTTGGCTCTAGTATGGGCGTGTACAAAGCTGCAGCACTATCTCTCGTCCTACACCACCTATGTTATTTCTGAATCGAACCCCTTGAAATTCCTTATGGAGAGGCCGGTTCTTGATAGCAAAATGGCTAAGTGGGTGTCGGTGCTCGCAGCCTATGATTTAAAATTTGTACAACGGAAGGCAGTGAAAGGTGGAGCCTTGGCTGACCAACTAGTAGAATTACCAGTCAAAGATCAAATGCCGGAGGTAGAATTTCCCGATGAAGACGTGGTGAACCTGGAAAGTGAAGTCTGGGAAATGTACTTCGATGGAGCTTCGAACTACCATGGAAATGGGGTTGGAGTCGTATTCAAAACCCCCTGTGGAGAATACGTCCCAATCGCAGTCAAGTTAGATTTTGACTGCACTAACAATGAAGCCGAGTACGAAGCCTGCATAAAGGGGTTAGAAGCAGCCCTGGAAAAAGAGATAAAGGTCCTCAAGGTTTTCGGAGATTCTAATTTAATAGTCTCCCAAGCTTTAAGGAAATGGAAAATTAAAGAAGAGCGTTTGGTTCCCTACCTACAACGCTTGGACGAGTTGGCTCAGCAATTTGATGATTTATCCTTCCGCTACTTGCCGCGAGCCAAAAATCAGTTCGCAGATGCTCTAGCTACTTTAGCCTCCATGGTCAATGTAGAAGGAGACCGAGTCATCCGACCTCTGACAGTGCGGCTACAGAAACAGCCAGCACATATCATGAATTTGGTCGATGACAAACCTTGGTATTGGGATATACAGAATTATCTCCAAAATGAAACCTACCCGGAGGGATCCACCAAGACTGATCAACGGACATTGAGACAGTTAGCATCTAGATATTTCCTTACCGGAGGAATTCTGTACAAGAGAAGTTGGAGCGGCCTGCACCTAAGATGCGTTGATGAGGGAGAAGCTCAAACCATCATGGATTCCCTACATAATGGGGAGTCTGGTCCACACA